>NC_056743.1:1240789527-1240802027 GCF_019279795.1 Protopterus annectens
CATCTGTCTGTCTGTGTGCATGTGTCTATATATAGCGCAAAGAAACACCAAAAGGGCAAAGTACCAATCAAACAAATCGTAACAAATGAAAGTAGTGAAAGTTTGGCACTCCACGACAATCGAAGCCGACCAAAAAGAAGTCAAAACCAAGGTCCTTTATTTATAAGATCAGTAAGCACTTTCACATTTGTGTAAACATTTCATCAGACTTTCTAAAAAACATTAAGTACAAATCCACTTAAATATCCCAGCTGATGTATAATTAACCAATAAAATTGAATTCCAATTAGTTTTAAAGTGGCTGTGTCCATATAAAAAACTTTTACACTCAGTCACATGAAATTCTAAATATCTAAAGGCTAAACTAATATACAACAAACATATCCTATAAATATATAGCATACAAAATATAGCATCATAACTTCCTAACCTCATAGAACCATCTGAAACATATATATAAAAATAGCATCCTCTATAAAATCTCTCACTTGAGCTTAAATAGTGTAAAACCAGAATCATATAATAAATCCCTCATTGGTGAGATCTGATCATAAACTAATCTCACTGGAAATCCACATCTCGCCCCCACCCCAAACAAAAAAGACCACAGTGAAGAACTTCTCTAAAGCAAACTTCACACTACTCAAGACTGGTGTGGTATCCTTCAAGGCCCCTGAGCCAGTGGAAACCGCAACCAAAGCTGCGGAAGCCCTTACAAATGCCTTCTATGAACACCTCCAGGACTGCATGGATCAGGCAATCCCAAATAAAACCAAGACTCTTTCCACAAAGGGCAAACGTCCAGTCTGGTGGTCCCCAGCCATTAACAAACTTTACAATAAGAGGAGAAAGCTATTACATGATAGAACAAAATCCATAAAAGGGAAGTCACCCCTGATCATTATTAGTAAAAAAATACGAGCACTCATAAAATCAACTAAGGCCAATTTTGAGAGAAAAATTGCCATGGATTCAATGGACAATCATAAGGCCTTTTTCAGCTATGTTAGGAACCTGGGTGGAAACTCCCGCATATGCTCAGATTTAGTCCAAAATGATACAAAAATCACTGAACCCACAGACATTGCCAACATACTGGCAGACAGGTTCAGTGCAAACTTCACCCCCCTCTCCCCCCTAAAGGAGAGATAACTATCCCAGCAGAGTGTAGCCTCCCAGACATCTCAAATGCGCAGGTGAAAGCTGCTCTCTCTAAAGCTAAAAACACAGCATCAATGGGACCGGATAGTGTCCCCGGCTGTGTGCTACACGAGCTAAATGAGGAATTAAACCCGCACATAAGGCAGCTGTTTAATCTCAGCCTTACCACAGGATACGTGCCCAAGGAGTGGCATACGGCAACTGTGGTCCCACTCCACAAAGGCGGTGCCTCTATGGACCCTGGTAATTGCCGCCCCATAAGCTTAACAAGTCTAGTCTGCAAAGCTATGGAGAGGATCATAATGGAGCTCATAAACAAAGATATAGGGGACTTGCAGACATTGGACCTGACCCAGTTTGGCTTCGTCAAGGGCAGATCATGCCTTTTGAACTTGGTTGACTTCTTTGAAACAGTCACAATGGCCATTGATGAGGGAAAGGCAGTCCATACAGCCTACCTTGACCTTGCAAAGGCCTTCGACACAATACCCCACTCGGGTATTGTAGAAAAACTTACCAGCATAAATGTTAACCCCATATGTCACAAGATGGGTTGCAAACTGGCTTAAGGACAGAACCCACAGGGTTAGAGTTGCTGGCGCTATGTCAGACTCCAAGCCGGTCACAAGTGGTGTCCCACAGGGCTCGGTCCTTGGCCCCCTATTGTTCGGCATCTACTTCTTAGAAGTACAGGCCAACATGGGAGGACTTTGGCCGACAAAGTTTGCAGACGACTGCAAACTGGGCGCCATAGTGGAAAGTGCATCGGACATGGATATCCTTCAGAAGGGACTCACGGAAACAGATAGCTGGTGCCAGAGGCATGGCCTGAAGTTAAACGCCAAAAAAAGTATAGTCATACCCTTCGGGAAAAACAAGGTAACCCCAAGCTACCATATAGGTGGCAATCCACTAAGCACAGAAGAGGTTATCAGGGACCTGGGGACCCAGGTTGACAGTGGCATTTCTTTTGACACTCACATTGCTAAAGTGGTTAGAAAGACCTTCTACATTGCCCACCTGATCATGAAGTGATTCACATCCAGATCTAGTGAGGTCATTGTTCCCCTGTACTCTTCACTTATCAGACCAATGATCGAGTACAATGCCCCATTCGGGATGTATCTCACCCGACATCTGCAGCAATTGGAGAGACCCCAAAAGTTCCTCACCAAAAGGATAAAGGGACTCCAAAATCTGTCATATGCTGCCAGATTGAAGAAACTCCAGCTCTATTCAGTTGCATACCGTCTGCTCAGAGGTGACATGTGCATGACATACAAGGCCATGTCCAACCCGGAATTAATGGACATGCTCCACCTCAAAAAATCCAAATCCACCAAAACCACTAGAGCAAGCGACTTAAACCTTAGCACGGATATAAATAGGACGTGCTGGAGGGATAGATTTATCACTCAGAGACTCCCTATGCTGTGGAATAAAATCCCAGTCCATGTGAGGCAGAGCACCTCGCTGGCTCTGTTCAAGAGAAATCTTGACCTGTGGATGGGAGATCGTAGGTTTATCCCGGGAATCATCTCTGTGTCACTGCTGGACAGAGGCACAACAAACTAATGGGCACAGTATTTTTTCATATAAGGGATGGCGTAAGCCACAAAAATTTGGGCTAGGCTTATAAATGCCTTAGGGCAGATAGCCTAGTATAAACCTATGAACCTATGAACCTATATACAAAAAGAATGTCTGATGACAAATTTTATATATATCAAACTACTATTCAAAAAATTATATAACATTATTATAATATATGATATTGCAATAAATCAATGTTTTAGGGCATGATCTTTTAAAAAGGGTTTGAGATAAACCCTTTCATTTAGACCATGGCCTCTATCGGCCTGTAACCTAATGATCCATTTCCCCTCCTCTTTTTCAGTATAGTTACCTATATCTCCTAGTCTTTCTGTGGTAGCTAAAGATTCCAAAACTAAAAATTTTAAATTGTGTGAAGTGTCATTATTGATGACATGTCTGGCTATCGCATTACTCTTGTTTTCTCTATTAATGGCATATATGTGTTCTCTTATTCTTTCCCTTAATGTTCTGTTGGTTTTGCCAACATAGAAACTACAACATTTTTGACACGTAGCAAGGTAAACAACGTTCTTAGTTCTACAGTCTGTATAATGTTGAAACTCATATTTCTTGTGTGTATCTGGATGTACAAATATGTTAGTATTAGCTATGTATCCACATTGATTACAATGATGATAGGTAAAAGTTCCCTTTCTAGTGGATAATCTCAATCTCTGATTCTTATGTTCATAACACAGGATTTGTTTCAAAGATTTGGTATTCTTGTAACAAAATCTAGGATCAGTACCAGCTATCCTTTTGATGTCCTCATCTAACAATAATATGTTCCAGTTTTTTCTAATCAGCTGTGTTACTTTCTTATTCTTGTCTTGGTTTTCTGTTCCATGAAACATATAGCTTTTGTTTCTAGAGTGACAGCATTTTAAGGATTTATTTACTTATTTACTAGTGTATTTATTTGTTGAGATTTCTTGCCACTAGAACTAATAGTGATATCAGGCAGCTATAAAACACTCATTGTTGTACTGCATCTTTAATAAATGATTTAATTGTTAAATTGACTAATTAACTATTGCATTTGAATGTGAATTCTTGTATAAAAAGGGGTCAGTAAAATGTAGATGCTAAGATCTGAAGAAGCGTACTAGTGTGTATGCGAAAGCGCTCATCTGTCTTTTTTCTTTTTGGTTTTATACAATAAACGAGTTGATATTTTACTCAGCAGTCATTTTACTATTTTTTATCGTGGTGGTTCCTACTCATGTATGGTATTCATAATCGTTCAGCTGGCTTTTTCTTGACGAGTGAACCTTTGGATTTACAGCGGCATCTATATTTATTGGACTAGAAGAAGTGGGTTGTCACCATACACAAGACAATTGCTACATTGCCTCTCGACATCCATGTCGACCAGACTGGCTGGAGAAACTTTGGGAAATTGTCCATCCATAATGCTAGGTAAGTTGATGTGGTCAGAAAACAGGGAGAGGACAGGAAGGACCAGGTAAAATGGAGGACAGGAGAAGTGGACAAGAAATATGAAGGGCTATGGGTAGGATCTGTGTTGGTACCTCAGGAGCTTCACTGAATGTATCGGCTGTCAGAGAGGGACAATTGCGAGAACTCACAGATGGAGCAGCAGAGTACTAAGGGAAAATTTACAGGCAGAAGTGTTTGCATCTATAACCACCAATGGTCCCCACCACTGCTCAGCAGTGCAAGATGCACAAACAAGCATGAACCCGTAAAAATGTGGTGCCTATGTAGCAAACGAGTAAACTGATTTAAACAAATTAACCAATAAAAAAGCTCAAAACTGAGCCCAGTTCAAGTATCCTTCAATCAGATTAGTTCTAACTGCACACTCCTGCCACTAAGGTGAAGGGGAACCCTTGCCAACAAATAATGTCCTGGTTTAGTGCTCAAGTTATACAAACAGAACTAGATTTAGCAGGTCTGAATTTTGTCTATGCTACAGTAAACAAAGTGCAATGATTTCAGAAAAAAATAAAATGGTTCAAATAAGCAGGCACAATAAGCCTTCAATGTGCAACTCCCAGCTCAGAATGGCAGAGGTTGCACTCTCCTCCCACAACAGTGCAGACCACAAACCTTCTTAATGTAAAATAACTGGCCTGAAGCCCAAGGGCTTAAACCAGAACTAAGACACTTTTAGAATAACAGACACACTAAGCCTTCAACTGGCAATTCCCAACTTTGAAGGATGCAAGCTATCTCTCCTGCCAGAAGAGTGGAAACCACAAACTTTTTTAACATAAAACAAATGGCCTGAAGCCCAAGTGCTTACATCAAAACTAAGAGGCTTAGAGTAATACCTACAATTTAATCAGGCTACTAACACAGTAATAAATGCAGCAGAATAAATGCAATTGAACAGTTTTAAGAACACGCAACAAAAGCAAAATAAAGTAGTTAAGTGTGAAGAAACACAAATAAAGTAGAAGCATCTGAATAAAGTACATTTTTGCAAGTTAAGTGGGAAGGAAAGAAACAGATTATAATTCAAGGTTAAGACACTAAGCAGTGGGCCTTCCCAAATGATCTATGTGTACTCAGTAGAATGAGCTGATGAGATGGGACTGGGAAGAGTGTCGAAAATCCGATTTATAGTAGGGGCTGGCAACTCAAAAGCCACAAACTTTAAGAATACAACAACAGTTGGATAGATGGGTGAGAAAAATATAATACAGACAGAGATCAGCAATATTCAGGCAGACTACCGCAAGCAAGCCAAACAAGCACTCCAGCTAAATAGAGATATTTCTAGCTAAACGAGGAATGCTATTTCTCAGCTCCTCCCAGTAACTAGCTGATGCTATTCAGTTTTGCAAAGGAATTCTTTGCTAACTTTTCTAACTGATCCTAGCCAAGACCTCTTAAAACTCCAGCAGAACAGAAAACTTAAAACAAATCAAATGCAATATAAGAATAAGATCCAAAATGGAAGTAACTAAACCTTAAATGAAAAATGTCAACTTAAAATAAAATGCAGAGATCAGCAATATTCAGGCAGAATACAGCAAGAAAACCAAACAAGCACTCCAGCTAAGTATAAATATTTCTGACTAAATGATGAATGCTATTTCTCAGCTCATCCCACTAATTAGCTTATGTTATTCACTTTTTACTAAGGAATTATTTGTTAACTTTCTAACTGAGCTTAGCCAAAACCTCTTAAAACTCCAACTAAAACTCCAACAGAACAGAAAATGTAAAACAAAACAAATGTAAAACAAGAATAAAATACAAAACTGAAGTAACAAAACCTTAAATGAAAAAAATCAATTAAAATTAAAATGCAGACAGAGATCAGCAATATTCTGGCAGAGTACAGAAAGTCTATGTTTATCTGTTCTGATATGTGTTCATCTGTCTGCCCTTGCACACTATCATATCCCTTTTTCCTACCCAGATTTCCATTTCCCCTTTCACCCTCTTCCTTTTTCTCTTTTTAAAAAATGGGGATTTATCCTTGCAAAGTTTTACCATCCTTTACCATCCTGCATAGTCCAGCATGTTGTCCTTTTAAGTGACCCTCTGTATGCCTATCCCCTTTTACTTAGTTTCCTTTCCTTTTTTGGCATCAAACAGCAGTACAGCTACAATGCCGCATTGCTACTTAGATTTGTGCAGTGCTTGGTGCCATCCTACTTAGGGATGTGGTATTGCAGACAGCCAATCTGCTACAAGCACTCTTTTAAACTGAAATATATTGATCTGATTTCAAGTTTTTACTTCTCACTAGACTGCACAGTGGAGCACACAACCAGTTTTATAGATTGCTTCTTACGTCTCTGGCTATGTATTTCACTGTATAGCTGTGTCCACTTACTCCGTTTCACTGCATGACTGGACCCATTTGCACAGCTGTAGCATTGCTCATTTAGGATTACAGAAACCAAGGAACAATACTAGATTAGTGACTATAGACAGCATAAGATGCCTATTCATGTGCACCTTAAATTAGACACTCCAATGTTCTTGCCATCCTTTTCAAGTATTTAATAGTGCTCACCCTCAAATCAAGCAAGGCTGTACATGACAACCCTCGTTTAAATCTATGACATCCAATTTATGTGTCAAATTAGAACTTGGTTCGAAATACAGTGGTAGATTCTCCATAGACTGGGAATAAACTGAGTGAAGAAGCAATACTCTAATGAGTCTTGTTTATTTGTTGTGTAGATTTAGGTTCCTGGTGCAAGTGATTGTAAAGCCACTCATTTTATAAAGAGAAAGGAGATGAAATAGGATTAAGTCTTTCATGGCTTGAAATCAAAAGACAGCATACCCACCCTGCAGCACAGCTAACTGCACACAAGTGCTGAATGCATTGGCTTGGAAGTTTAATGGTTGCCTGTGCTGCATTAGAATGCTGCCTAGCTGACCAAGTCTTGCAGACAAGTGCTGTCCATCTTGATGGACCACAACCTGCATCTTTTAATCTGCTGAGTCACATCAGGAATGACAAGAATGACAAAGTGCATCTTTATTTAAAAAAGTAAAACTGTGTTGTTTAATTGTATTTTATTTAATAAACGGACCCTTGTTATCGGCAGGGCAGTGGTGCAGCGGTTAATGCTGTCACCTCACAGAAAGAGGTTCTCTGGTTCGATTCTCGGCCGGGGTGCCTTCTGTGTGGAGTTTGCATGTTCTCCCTGCGTTCGTGTGGGTTTCCTCCGGGTACTCCGGTTTCCTCCCACATTCTAAAGACATGCGTCTGGAGAATTTCTCCCCGGGCCTCCGCTGAAAACAGGATCTGTGGAACCTAGTCAGACTTTCCCGATCAACAAATGTTAAATAAATTATCATTCATGTGCTATAATTTTTTTATGTTCCCAGTGGAAACAAGCAATGTTCTATCATTGTTTCTGTTTTTGTTTGTTACATTTAGAGATATCAGTGTAATCCTTTGTCAGTCTAGAATAATCTAAAGTATTATGGCTGGTAGAAACAATCATGTCCCAAATCTTTTTGCTGGTGACTTTGTAAAGGCATACTTTCCAGGTAGCTTCATTTTTTAAAACAAATGTGGGTATTTACTAGGAACTAAACATATAGCGGCAAACACTTGCTAGCCATGTTTACAAACAATAGTAAATTGATATTCATTTGTACAATCACTAATGAATGACTGACTAGCTTTTCACCATTAGACAATCTGCTAGTATAATGGCAATTTCCCCAGTCCCTATGATGGTGTGACCACAAAGTTAATAAGTTTAAGTAGTGAAAGTGTGTGGGGTATAGCAGTGTAGGCCCCAACATCATACACATTCAGGTGAGTTTGGTCAGTTGTGATTACACTTTTGTGACATGATCAAAGTGATTTGCACACTTGTCAAGGAGACAATAAAAAAGATCAGTATGTGTGTTTTCCATTTAACATGCCAGAAAGAAATGTAAATATATCTCTCCAGTGTACTTTAGGTTGGCTCCGTACACTAGTAAAGCGTAATAAAAGGTCTCATGATAAACTTAAGCAAGAAATCTCAGCATTGTAGAATGAACTTTTAGCTGAAGTCAACTATAGACTTCAAATGGTTGACATCAATGAGAAAATCAGTAAATTGGAAGCTGACATTGTGCTGAAAAAGCGTGGAAAACTAGTCCGGGACTTAAAGGACTATGATACAGGTATCATTTTCAGCTGGCAGCGTGAACCTGTGTGTAATCGGTCCAGGGGGAGGAGCTGGACACGCGTCTCTAAGCGAAGAGATTTTTCAGCGTCTTCTTTTTCCTCCATGGAACAAAACACTGCAGCTAAAAATGTGTCGTTTGCCAGGACTGCTGTAATGAACCGGGCTTCTAACAGGGATGTCTCTGAAGCCACTAATGAGGCTTCCAATTCCACCTTTACTGATAATGTGAATTTTCAAAATGACAATCGCAATAAGGGAAGGAATGGGAGAAATGGCCGCAAGGGGCGAGTCCGTTACAAGTGAAGGTTTGACGACAGAAATTTTATATAGAACTCCCCAAAATGTATTTTCATTGGAATGCATTAATTTGTCTGATTTGTGTATGGATAATGACATGTTTAATGTATTAAGCAAAGGAAGCAAATTTGTTCCAACGTTTTTTTCAACTTTTGCTGATATTTATTTGGAAGTTAAGGCATTCATTCGCAAACTTTTGTTGAGAGTATATTTCAAAAAATTTGTTAATTTGAATGTTTTAAATGAAGATCATGATGAACGTTCTGAGGAAATTGAACTTGATGATAGTTTAATGAATCTATCCATATATAATTATGAACATGATGAATGTGATTTTGATGAAAATAATGACTGTTCAGTTTGTTCTGAAATTGATATTGTTTCCAATGTGAATTATCTGACTGGTTATGGTAAGTTGGAGATGCCCAAATTTAAAAATGTCAAAAGTAATTTTACACCAGTCATTTCAGTTCCAGCTATTACAATCTTCCAGAAGGTGCTTCTTAAAGAAACAGAGGCATTATTCATGGAATTTTGTAAAGAAAAAAAACATTTTAATCTTAACAGAAAGGAATGGCAAGCCTTAAAAAATCTTAAATGCCTAAAAGATCAATATATTTTCAAATGTGCTGATAAGGGGGGTAATTGGGTTATTTTAAACAGACCTGATTATTGTAGGATGGTTTATAGACTACTTTCTAATGGTGAAGAATATCAAAAACTTGAAGGTGATCCCCTCAAAGCTTATAATGAAGGATTGTTATTTTTATTGGAAAGGGGAGAACGACTAGGATTTTTTTCACAAAGTGATGTCAAAAAGATGTATGTTAAAGATCCGACAACACCAATATTATATGCTTTACCTAAAGTCCACAAAGATTTGGTTGAGCCTCCCGGGAGGCCGATAGTTTCAGGGATAGGCTCCTTTATGGAGAATGTCAATATTTTTTTGGACTCTCAGTTAAAAGTCCATTTAAACAAGGTTAGTGCCCATATTAGTAATACTCAAGATTTGATTGATGTTATTTCCAAGATTAGTTGGAATAATGATTATTATTGGGTGACTATCGACGTCAAATCTTTGTACATGAATATTGACAAAAGGTGGGGACTTGAGGCTATTTATAATATATTAGGTGAGGGTCCTAGGACCAATTTTTTGATTACACTATTAGAATTTTGTTTAACCCATAACTACTTCATGTTTAACAATGAATATTTTTTACAAATCAAGGGAACAGCAATGGGGGCAGCTTTTGCTCCCGTGTATGCTGTTGTATACATGGATTTCTTTGAGAAGCGATTCTTATATCCCACTGAATTTTTTAAGCACAAGGTAGTTCTATACAAGCGCTTCATTGATGACTTAATTTTCATTTGTAAGGGGGATATGCATGAATTTTGTGACTTTTTTGAAATTCTGAATGACAATGAACATAATCTTTCTTTTTCTTATGAAATGAATAGAAATGAAATAAATTATTTGGATCTAACTTTATTCATAAGAAATAATGTTGTTGAGTTCAGACCTTTCAGAAAGAGCACGTCAGTTAACATGTTTTTGCATGCTTCTAGTATGCATCCCCCTCATTTGTTGAAAGCTTTACCTTTTGGGGAATTTAAAAGAATTCATTCACATACTAGCATGGAGTGTGAGTTGGGTTATGAATTAAATGAGGTCTATCTGAGACTAATGGAAAGAGGGTATGACAAAAAACAGTTGTTAGATGTCATGGATAAAGTGATGAACAAGGACAGACATCCTATAAAGTTTAAATCTGATGTTTCTGGTTCCTTAAAAAAGGAAAGAAATGTGGAGGATATATTTTTTGTGACCAAGTACACAACTTTTTCTGAAAAATTTGTTTCTTTAATTAAAAGATTTTGGTACTTGGTCAGTGAGGATGAAGGTATAGGTGAATTTTTTCCATATCACATTACATTTTCATTTAAAAAAGGAAAAAATTTAAAGGATATACTAAATAACAACTGTTGTAGTAAAAAAGTTCCCCGGGCCATTAGTGTAGGAACATTTAGATGTAGTTCTTGTAGTCTCTGTGATAGGGTTATTAACATTAATTCTATCAATAATATCAACCATACCCCTAGGCATTACTTTAATTGTAAATCTATTGGGGTAGTGTATGCTTTAACTTGTAGTTGTCATAACACTTGGTATATCGGACAAACGAAGAGAATGGTCAGAGTCAGGATTTTGGAACATTTGAGAGATGTTCGAAATTCGAATTTACTTAGCCCTGTAGCCAAGCACTTTTTGGAAATTCATGAGGGGAAAGCTGACAGCTTAAAATATGGAGTTTTAGGGAAGCCTTTTATTAATAGTGGTGAAAACATTTCTAACAAACTGCTAGAGCTGGAAACTAGGATGATTCTGAAGTTTAACACTTTAAAACCTTTTGGTTTAAATTTAGAATTGGGCATTTGATGGAGCTTAACTATTATACAATACTTGGAAACAATTCTATAAATAATTCATAAATATTGTATTTAATTTATACACAAGTTTATGAAGAATGTATTGTTTCAAAACATTTATTTATTTGTGATATTTATTATTATTCACAAGGTCACTTTAAATGTTTCTTCTTTTTGTGACATTTATTGGAAAATTGATTGATTGATTGTTTGAATATTTATTATAAAAGCTGACATTGTGCAGCAATTAATTGTGATCCTTGAAGGCGAATTGCCGAGGTACCAGATCATTTCACATTAAAGGAGAAGAAAAGTACTGGCTGTTTGGTGTGTTGTTGCTAAATGTAAATATAAACCTATGGTACTGCACCAGCAGCTATACTTGTAACTGAGTACAGCTATTTCTAGATTAGTTGGACCCTGAAGCTTGTAAACTCTTAACTATAGCACTGAAATATTGACGCCATGACACAAAGTGATGAAATGCTAGTGTTGACCCAGATGACCTAGCACCAACCTGTGGTCCAGGCAATGGAAAAGCATCAACTGGACATGGGAGAGGAATGACAAGGCCTATGCCTGCTCACTTGTCAAAAGGGAAGGGGTATAGGCATACTGGCTGATGATGGAGGGGGTTGTTTATGGAGACATTAACAAGACATTGAAATGCATATCTTAAATGAGGAGTATGTCAGCAGGGAAGGCGGGGTGGCTAGTTCACAGGATCACTTACACACACAACCAAAAGTATGCCTAACATGTAAGAGTGGAACTAATACAGAATACCTCCCACACAAAGGCCCAACAAAACTCTGTGATGAACCAGTGATGCTATGGGCTTCCTTTTCTTTCTGCTTTTCCACTGTCATATAAGCTAACCTGCTCCCAAAGGTAGGAGATTGATAATCCATTTGTTTACCAGGTTGGTGCAGTGGACCAGTGACCCTTTTCAGGCATGGTACATGCCAATTATAAAAGATACAATTATTAGAATCTATAAAGTCAGACAAATAAATATAAAATGCCTTAATCATTATGTATACATTATATATAATAGCCACAGACAATCGATAATATAATTAGAATAGCAGCTGTTCCTTAGAACACATGATACTTGAGAACATCTGATTTGAGAAGCATAACAAGGTTCTGCTTCCACTATAAATGGACAAAAGCGAACACACAAAGGATAAAAATACGAATGCATTAGCCAAAAAAACTTGCAGAAAAGCACCTTATCAAATGTTTTTTTTTTTTTTTCTTTTTTTTGCAAAGTGGCAAGCTATGGTCACGCCAACTCAAAAAAGAGGAAACTCCCCCCAAAGGAAATCTCTTCAAGCATACCTCACCAACAGTGATTTCCTATGAAAGAACTCCAAATGTCAG
>NC_056743.1:1240807027-1240869527 GCF_019279795.1 Protopterus annectens
ATAAATACTGACTTTCTAGAACAATTTTAACATTCCCAAATTCCAGTCTCCTGTACTTCTTATTGCAGTTCATCATCACCTACAGGCATGATGCTTCTTCCCTTTTATCTCCTATCCCCATTTCCTTGTCTACTTCCTTCACTACTCTTTATATTTCATCTCCCTCTGATATTTATTGCTAGCTCAAACATTCTTAAATGAACAGAGCTGGAACCTTGCTTTTTCCTCTCATTTTCATGTACTAGTTTTCCTGACAACTTGCATTATGTTGTCCACATTGTGCTATGCTTCACCTGTCACCTTAATCACCTAATGCACCCTCCCTGGCCTATAGCATTCTCAGTTAATACCACCCAGTCTAAGCTGTCACATCCTTTAATACTGTTTACAACCTTAGACTTTAGCTTCATTTACCATGATGAAGATTAAGACATACAACAAGCTATAAACTGGTGACCCTTATCACTAGAAGTCTGAAGAATTAAATAGTGCATATGCAGCCTGCCTACCCAATATCTTAACATTAATGGCATGACAATATCTGTCACAAACCTGGAATGAATCTGTCTCCTGACTTACAGCAAGACTAGGTTGCTTTTCAAGGCCAAGGTGTGGGACAGTATCATAAAGATTCTTTCTCCTCATGTATAAAAAAATGACAGCACTCACTAGCTGTCCGATATACTAATAACAGTGAAACAGACTGAATTATTTGTGAATACCTTGTTGGTAGACTATTAATGTAATCCTCAAGATGGCTATTGTTTAGATTGCACGACAAAGCACTGCTAAATAAACTGTGTTAATGGAACTGTTTCATTCTTGATGAAGAGACATATTTGCATCATCATAAGAAATTTCATCTTTTACAGACTCAGAACTAGTATGAAACAATTTAGTTGTGTTTTTGCTAAGTGTGATTATGCACAAGCAGACTGAGTTATCACCAAACCCAAACCCAAGTCAGACATACCTGCTGCAGAATCACAGAAACATATTGAAGGAAAGGAACCTGTTGACCTGCAGGGGCATTTAAGCAGTAACATTCATGTCCTAGTTAATGGCTCTGTTTTCTCTAGTGAAGGGGTAGTGGCACCAATCTTTACTGTGTTGCCAACCAGTCTGGCCTTTCAATCACCAAACAGCTGGTCTTATCCTGATTCTATAGACCATCACCATCCTTTTCCCAATCCTTATGGCTTCTCATCAAGCTCATCTTTCTGACAAATAAATGTCACAACCTCCACTAACTTGGTTCAAGCTTATCCTTAATTTTGACATACAAGCAGAAGATAGTCTTTATCCCCAGTTCCTGAAAGCTTTGATACTTTTATTTCCATATCACTTTGCTATGAAGTAGAACATGGCTGGTAATAACTTATTGCACCCCTACAGTGCTTGTTGTGCCTTACTGTGTTGTAGCCTATGTACCTGACACATATGCAAGGGTGGCCCACACGTGGTAACTCCACCTCAGGTATGGCAGACATGGTGGTGATGGTACCGTAGGGGGTAAGGTTGTCAAGGCATCTGGGTGCAATGACAAGCAGTGACAAGCAGATGCGCTGTGGGGACATCACACGGTTACATGGCACACCTTTGTATGTTTGTGTAGGAGTGAGTTGTCTCTTCTAGAAGAAACTGCATGAGACACCCTGGCATATGAATTTAAAGATTGTTGTGGGCTTATATACATGCCTATTTACACCACTGTATACCGAAAAGGCTTTGCCCATTTTTAACTGCAGGCCATATCCTGGTAGATACAATGGGAGAAATCTTAGTCAGTAATAAGCAATGAGCAAATGGGCTAGCCTTTTCCCCATCCTTAAGACTTCTCATCAAGCTCACCTTTCTGACAAATAAATGTCACAACCTCCACTAACTTGGTTCAAGCTTATCCTTAATTTTGACATACAAGCAGAAGATAGTCTTTATCCCCAGTTCCTGAAAGCTTTGATACTTTTATTTCCATATCACTTTGCTATGAAGTAGAACATGGCTGGTAATAACTTATTGCACCCCTACAGTGCTTGTTGTGCCTTACTGTGTTGTAGCCTATGTACCTGACACATATGCAAGGGTGGCCCACACGTGGTAACTCCACCTCAGGTATGGAAGACATGGTGGTGATGGTACCGTAGGGGGTAAGGTTGTCAAGGCATCTGGGTGCAATGACAAGCAGTGACAAGCAGATGCGCTGTGGGGACATCACACGGTTACATGGCACACCTTTGTATGTTTGTGTAGGAGTGAGTTGTCTCTTCTAGAAGAAACTGCATGAGACACCCTGGCATATGAATTTAAAGATTGTTGTGGGCTTATATACATGCCTATTTACACCACTGTATACCGAAAATGCTTTGCCCATTTTTAACTGCAGGCCATATCCTGGTAGATACAATGGGATAAATCTTAGTCAGTAATAAGCAATGAGCAAATGGGCTAGCCTTTTCCCCATCCTTAAGACTTCTCATCAAGCTCACCTTTCTGACAAATAAATGTCACAACTTCCACTAACTTGGTTTAAGCTTATCCTTAATTTTGACATACAAGCAGAAGATAGTCTTTATCCCCAGTTCCTGAAAGCTTTGATACTTTTATTTCCATATCACTTTCCCATATATTTCAGCTTTCAGTTGCTTTCAGTTACTACTGGAAATCTTCTACAGTGTGGAAATATCTATCAACAACTGCTTTAGCTCCAAATATTTCTGAATCAAATGTCTTCCTCCACCATTTTATTCCTTTGCAAAACATTAGAGTCCTGTCTTTTTATGTAATTATGTGATACCCTTCACCCCTATATGAACATGAATAATGCGCATCATGGATTTTAAAGAAGGCAGAGTACCTCTGGCAACTTAATATCCTTTCTGTGAATCACAGAGTAGAAAACTGGCACCTTACTGAATTTTCATATCTTCAACAAAGTGATTCAGTGTCCCAGATCTGCTGGTTAGAGAGCTGCAATTTTGTATTTCATAGACTAGCCATAATCTAATCTTGTTGGTTCAGTAACTCTCTACTCTAATGAACAGGAGGAACTCAGCTCCACAATGATAGCGCAAATGCATCTCCAAAGAGCTGACTGCCACTTTTCTGTTGTAATTTCTAACATTGCATGTATCAGCTTTCAAACAGCTAGATGTTTGTCATTGTCATACTACCTGAAAGACCTGTTCTGATGAGTACCAGCTGTCCTCTGGTCAGTCAATGTAGGGGACACTTTCCATGCAGTTTGTAAATTATTAAAAAAACAAAAAAGTAATCTCCGTGGTATCACGGAAGTCTCCGGGCAACCCACTAAACAAGTATAGTCGGTCCAAAAACAAAATAGTATATTATACCATGACCCGCCCCCAAAAACGTGCACGCTGATTGGTCAGCGTGCACATTGTAAATCGAGTTATACTAATGGGAAAAGGTCCGGTCGCCCGGACTTTTTTCCATTAGTATAACTCTACTTTTAAAACCTGTCTCGCTATGTTAAATGGGTTTAACATAGCGAGACAGCTTTAAAATAAGCAACAGAGATCTCCGTTGCTTATTTTAAAGCTGTCTCGCTATGCTAAACCCATTTAACATAGCGAGACATGTTTTAAAAAAAAAGCAACGAGAGAAAGCAAGATCTCCGTTGCTTTTTTTACTGTTCCGCTATGTTAAATGGGTTTAACATAGTGAGACAGTTTTAAAATAAGCAACGGGACCAAACCACGCCTTCGCCCTCGGGACCAAACCATGCCAACCGTGGGTAAATCCAGCATTACCCACACCCAGGCGTGTGTTATTGCTATAAGAAACTTCTCTGTGTGGAAGATTTTTAGTCCATATATATCTCTAGATAATCACTGTATATTAATCAGATCAGACAGTAGTAGTAGAAGTACCGAACTTAAACTCGCCTTAAGTAAAAATAAATAAATAAATAAATAAAAAATATATAATTGTAAGAATTACTAAGTATTCGAAAATAAACCAAGCAAGACAGGCAGTCTGTTTCCAGTCAAAAATCCTTTATTAAGGCCACAGACAAGCGATCCAAGTAAAATAAAAATAGAGTAATAGTTTCCTCACAAGCTATCTAAATATATATATATACTTTTTATCAATCAAAGGAGTGGTTTATTGTGTTGTAAAGCAAAGTGTTATTGGTAAACATGTTAAATTCACATCCCTTCCCCCATCAGTGTGACATTCAAGCTGGTCCTGCCCTACTTACTAGCTTGCATAATAATATAACCCTTATGTACTTTAAATAAAATGTATAATGATGTGGTACCTCTTATTCAACCAGATTATTAAGCAGATTATTAAGTCTATGATTTTATCCAAGACAATATACTACATTGCTGGAAATATATCAGCTTTAGTCCATTTGGCAATCAAAAATATATATCAATATATACATATACACTTTGCACGTAAAAAATCAATTGTAAAAATCATATTCTATTTTCATAACCTATTGTTAACAAAGATCGCTTTCGTCCTTTTAGACTTCTTCATGTCTGTGTACAAGAACCCTAAAAACTATCTTTAAACATATTATTGTATAATTAGTTAGTATTGTTATTACACATCATTTTGAATAAAGTGGAAAAAAAGAGAACCAGAAAAAGAAAAAATAATAAGTAAAAATGTATGATGATGGAAACAAAATATACACTTGAATTACAACTGATTTAAAATGGTATTTAAAACCAACTGGTAGACTAAAATACCAGGTACAAACCAAAGTAACAGGTTTTCAGCAAATCAAAAGACTTGGATAAAAAGCAGTTAGAATTCCAACCTGGAATTCTGACTGGTTTAAGGAATAATACAGCCAAACTTATTTGAGTGGTAAGGCTGACAATGCTGTGGTGGAGAAAACCAAATATGAATAAATTAAATGATATGATGAAATATAACCAACATATAAGTCTTGTTGAGCAAATAATCCAAAAGAACTGGACTATATTTACATCCAGTCAAGAAGTGGCTGATCTAGTAGGTGAGATACCACAATTTGATTTTAAAAGAGAAAAGAATTTAAAGCAACGTTTGTGCTATAAAGATATAAGGAGAGATAGTGTGCTACAAAAAAACTATTAATAAAGCTGGCACTAAACCGTGTTATAACTGCACACATTGTGCAGATATTAATATGGATTTATGTTTTGTACATCCAATTAGTCAAAAGATATTTGAATTTAGAGCTGCTGGAACATGTAACACCGAAAATGTGATTTATTTTGCTAACTGTGTGTGCTGCCAATGTTTCTATATTGGTAAAACGAATAAAAAACTAAAGGAGAGAATAAGTGCACGTTGTTCTGATATTCGTAGGAATGTTCTTATAAATGCTTTGGCTAAGCATGTATCAACTGTTGGTGCTGAGCACAAATTTCAGTTCAGAATCTTGCAAGTAGTGCTTAAGAATACAAATGGGGTGACAATAAACAAGACAGAACTGGCTGAATATAAATGGATTACATTTTTTAGAGCTGATCATGTGTCAGGTCTGAATGTAAATAATAGTATAAAAACAATTTTAAAAGATAGACATGACAGAATATAAGCCTCAATAAGGGTTAGTTTTAAAGGAAAAGTTTTTATAAGATGTGGGGCACTTTAAAGATGTAATTGCTGCTAATATTGAGTTTGTATTTTAATTGGCTGTGCTGTTGTATATATGCTTGTGCTAGGTTAGGACAGTTTTATGTAACACTGAAGGAGAGTTTTTTACTCGAAAGCTTTGTTTTGCTGTTCATTCTGTCTATATTGTGAATTATTAAACTTTTACTAGAAAGCTTTGTTTTGCTGTTCATTCTGTCTATATTGTGAATTATTAAACTTTTGTCGAACGGTGGACTTGGATTGTGTTTTTTCATTGGAATTCTGACTGCTTTTTATCCAAGTCTTTTGATTTGCTGAAGACCTGTTACTTTGATCTGGTCTCATTTGCATATCCATCATCTTAGTTGCTATGCTTCAGTGCAATATAAAGCACCGCTGCTATATCGTGTGGGAGTAATTTCAACCAAAACAATAGGATTTTGTGGAATTGTAATAAAAATGTTGTGGACAGTAGAGAGCTAATGAAGTAGAACATGGCTGGTAATAACTTATTGCACCCCTACAATGCTTGTGGTGCCTTACTGTGTTGTAGCCTATGTACCTGACACATATGCAAGGGTGGCCCACACGTGGTAACTCCACCTCAGGTATGGCAGACATGGTGGTGATGGTACCGTAGGGGGTAAGGTTGTCAAGGCATCTGAGTGCAATGACAAGCAGTGACAAGCAGATGCACTGTGGGGACATCACACGGTTACATGGCACACCTTTGTATGTTTCTGTAGGAGTGAGTTGTCTCTTCTAGAAGAAACTGCATGAGACACCCTGGCATATGAATTTAAAGATTGTTGTGGGCTTATATACATGCCTATTTATACCACTGTATTCCGAAAAGGCTTTGCCCATTTTTAACTGCAGGCCATTTCCTGGTAGATACAATGGGAGAGACCTTAGTCAATAATAAGCAATGAGCAAATGGGCTAGCCTTTTCCCTATCCTTAAGACTTCTCATCAAGCTCACCTTTCCGACAAATAAATGTCACAACTTCCACTAACTTGGTTTAAGCTTATCCTTAATTTTGACATACAAGCAGAAGATAGTCTTTATCCCCAGTTCCTGAAAGCTTTGATACTTTTATTTCCATATCACTTTCCCATATATTTCAGCTTTCAGTTGCTTTCAGTTACTACTGGAAATCTTCTACAGTGTGTAAATGTCTATCAACAACTGCTTTAGCTCCAAACATTTCTGAATCAAATGTCTTCCTCCACCATTTTATTCCTTTGCAAAACATTAGAGTCCTGTCTTTTTATGTAATTATGTGATACCCTTCACCCATATATGAACATGAATAATGTGCATCATGGATTTTAAAGAAGGCAGAGTACCTCTGGCTACTTAATATCCTTTCTATGAATCACAGAGTAGAAAACTGGCACCTTACTGAATTTTCATATATTCAACAAAGTGATTCAGTGTCCCAGATCTGCTGGGTTAGAGAGCTGCAGTTTTGTATTTCATAGACTAGCCATAATCTAAGCTTGCTGGTTCAGTAACTCTCTGCTCTAATGAACAGGAGGAACTCAGCTCCACAATGATAGCGCAAATGCATCTCCAAAGAGCTGACTGCCACTTTTCTGTTGTAATTTCTTTTTTTTTCAATAATAAATTTTATTGTTTTATTATATTCCATACAAAATTAAAACAGATACAACATAAAAAAAAACTACCAACTAATTTAACTAACAATAACACCACAGCATATATACAATATTTACATGAATGCTTCCAAGTAACACATTGAATTATACAAGAATAATATAAAAGTAGTTAAAATCAATTTGAATAATAAACAGTTTGCTGTTACAGAGTCTTTTAAAAGTGTAAAAATAATTCTTGTTAAATTCAAATTTGAAATATTACACTAATATAATATTAAATACTTGTTCCCAAATTTTTGGATTATTAATATTTTTATTATGTTGATTCAAAAGTAATTTGTGGGCTACTATGTGTCTTATTGCTAACACTCTAAAGTTATTCCATGATGTTTTGGATGGGTCTAACCAATTAGTAGGTATATATAGCTTCATCAATAAAAATATATTGATTGATACGATACTTTGAGATCTAGAAAGTTCTTTTGGGGGAATATGCAAAATCATGAATTTCCATGACAATGTTGTACTTTGATAACCCATCTTCTGAAGTTGTATCTTTAGCGAGTTCCAAAGTCTGTATATGCATTTGCAACTCCAGAACATATGAAGAAGATTGGCAGATTGATCCTTACAGTAAGGACAAATTGGGGAATTTTTAGAATTAAATTTATGCAGGCTAAGGCATGTATAATATGCATTATTCCATATCATCAACTGGGTATACATCCGTTTTTGAAGAGAAATAGATTTTATAGTCAAATCAATTGCTTTTATAATATGACTTTCTTCTGTCTCTGGAATTTTCTCTTTCCAATATTTTAACACAAGAACTTTATCTTGGAATTTAAACTCTTTTATTAGTTTATTTGCTGCTGTTATAAATTTAATATCTTGTTGGAGAGCTTGCCACAGATTCAAGCATTTAATTGTAATCTCTTCTCTGGGTTTAAATTTTTTAAAGTAGCCTATAGAAATTCCCTAATTTGTCATAGAATAACAAGATAATTTTTAGATAAATTTAATTCTTTTCTTATCTGATTAGCCGAGAGTTCGAGAAATATATAAATGTCAATTAAAGTTAAATTGACTATTAGTAGGAATTATTTAAGACCAATTAATTGATTATTCAGTCTCAGGTTAGGGTTCCTGTGAAAAGGTTGAAAAGCCATCATATATTGAACAAGATCTAATGATTGAAATAAGGTTTGTATAGATGTTACATATAGTTTAACATGATCCATTATTCCATATAATTTCAAGGTATGTTTTCCTAAAAAGGGTATTGCTTTAGGATTAATATTCAAATTTAGGATATATTTATAGTTCAGGACTACCCAAGTAGGTATCCACTTAGTACTAGTTATATCATAATTAGCAATTCTTAGAAGCCTGTTTGAGTTTACTATTAAGTAGTAAATTTCAAAATTTGGTAGCTCTAGCCCACCTTTATTTTTTGGAGTCATTAATTAATCATACGAAATCCTTGTTTTCTTTGGCTCCCAAATGAATTTAGCTAATTCTTTGTGGATTCTTTTAAAAAATGTCTTCGAGATTACTACCTGAGCAGATTTAAAAATATATAATAATCATGGCAATACATTCATTTTAATAATTGATACTTTTGCTAATACTGGTAATCGGAAATTCTTCCATCTCCCAAAATCAGATAATACTTGGTCCCAAGCGTTTTTAATGTTAGTAGTATAAAAGTCTTTATTATCTGTAGAGAAGTCAATACCCAAGTATTTAATGCTATCTTTACACGTCACTTGTCCCACCAGAGGAAACAGTGAAAAAGGTTTGGGAGTTCTCAAAGGGAAAATACTAGTTTTTTTAAGATTAATTTTATAATTGGAAACTTCTGAAAAATTATCTATCGCTTTTAATATCTTTTTAGTGTCTGAGATTGGAGTTGTGCAATAAATGTTCAAATAATCTGCAAATGCTGCCATTGATATTTTTGTTCCATAAACTATTGGGGCATTGTGGTATATATTCTGTTTAATATATAAGAATAAGGGTTTGATATATATATATATATATATATATATATATATATATATATATATATATATATATGTATATATATTGAATAATAAAGGGGACAAAGGACAACCCTGACGTGTTCCATTTTTGATTTGTATTCTTTTAGAAAAATTTCTATTAATATACAATGTGGTATAAGGATTACTGTATAAAATTTTTAACACAAACAAATTCTTGAGATATATTAAAGTATGGTAAAATTTCAAACAAAAAGTTTATATCAACCCTGTCGAAAGCCTTTTGCGCATCAATTATAAGGGCATACATATTAAGGTTCTTCTGTTTAGCATAAGCTATCAAAGTATGACGTGTAAGTGTATTATCACTAGTTTGTCTAGTTGCCATAAAGCCAGCTTGTTCCCTAGATACTATATGATTCATTATTTTTTTTAATCTGGTTGCTATAATAGAGGTTAAAATTTTCATATCTACATTTATTAATGACATTGGTCTATAATTATCAAGGTTTTGAGAATCAGAATTAAGTTTAGGTATAAAAATAGTTTTTGAAGCATTGAGATGGGGATCATTAATTTTATTCTTAATTATATAATTAAATACACGTGAGAGTATTTTACCAAAGATATTATCAAATGCCTTATAAAATTCCACCATCAACCCATCAGGACCTGGTGACTTATGCGATTTCATATGTTGAATTGTATATATTACTTCCTCTTCAGATATCGGTTTAATCAAATCTCTTTGAATATTGTCTTCTATTCTCGGAAACTTAATAGTTTGTAAAAAATCATTACTAATCCTATGCTGGGATAAGTCATTTGCCCACCATATATACTAGTATATATCTGCTCAAAGACATTAATGATATCTTCAGTTTTAGAATAAGTTGTATTTCTAAAATGTATTTCTGAAATTTGTACTGTTGTTCTCGATTGATTAATTATCCTAGCTAATGCCCGTGATGATGTTTGAACATGATTGGCATACCTCACTAGCATCCTATGTTCCTGAAATGTCAACCTACTATTTTGTATTAAGAAGAGATCTTTTTGACATTTAAGTAATTCCACCTCTGTTTGAGCATTAAAATTTTGAATCAGTTCTTGATCAAGTGTCTTAATTTTGACTTCCATTTTTTGAATATCTCTATTTTGTATTTTTTTATAATATGAAGCTTTTTGCAAAAAGATCCCTCTTATTTGTGCTTTAACTGTCACCCAATCAGGTACATATTGTTGTTTCTTTAGTCTATCTAATAACTCTTTAAGGTAACCTGTAATTTCATGTAATATTTCCTCCTTATTCAACAAATTTGGGTTAAGAGACCAGTTAAAACCTCTTTGCCTTTGGGTCTCCATTGAATCTTTAGCAAAACTTAGTGACATTTTTGAATGGTCTGACAAGTACCGTGCATATGTAACAACTATGGGTTCCAAATTAACCATTATTCTTGAAATCAAGAAGAAATCTATTCTGGACCACATTTTATGACATGTAGAATAAAAAGTATAATGATTTGTGCTATTAGTAGTATTTAAATACTGACTAGGATCATATAATTGAAAGTCTTCCTTAATGTCACTTAGTACTGACACCGCTTGCTTATTAAATGCTCTTTGTGGACAAGATCTATCCAACTTTGGATTTTGATAAGAATTCCAGTCTCCTCGAATAATTATATAATATTTATCATATTGTGTCAAAATTGGATATAATTATGCTATGAATAAATGCTGGTCATTACAGGGTGCATAAACGTTTAACAATAAAATAGGTTTATCAAAATGGGTAAATAAAAGAATAACATAACACAATCTTCCATCTTTATCTGTTTTAGAGTCTAAAATCTTTCCCTTATATTTATTTTTAATAATTATAGCTACCCCAGCACTGTTAGTTTTACCTTCTGAGGCTATTACTTCTCTAATCCACTTCTTGTTTTTGATATCAACCCATTGATCATTAGTTAAATGTGTTTCTTGAAGTAATATAACAACGCCTTAGCCTGCAACAATAAATGTAAAAATAACTTCCTCTTTTTTAAGCTCTGTAGCCCTTTAACGTTCCATGAGTCTATTTCCCACATTCAGAGAGTTGTTTATGAAATAAAAGTTTAAAAGGGAAAACAAAAAAGAAAAGTAAAATATCATGACAAACGTACATAATTTGGAAACATTCTTGACATCCCATCCTAACCCAGTGCCTACCCACTCTAATCCTGGACCGGGACATATATAGGTCTTGTGTAACATAGTAAACTGAAAGGGTCAAAAAGACAAAGAAACATAAAAACTTTAGATTATAACACCACAAACACATCTCATAGTTGAGACCTATATTAACTAACCTAACTATTACAAAGTCTATTCTAAACATTCCCTAGTAAACACTGATGTTCATCTACATCTTAGATTAGTTGTTGTTGAAATAAATCATATTAAAGGTAACAATTTCCCTTATTTATAAAATGTAAACTATCACTATCTTCTAATAACATAAACCAGTGTCTAAATAATGTAAGATATAATTATCACCTCTGAGTAAAAATATATAGGTTATATTATATGATATAAAGTTATAAAATATACTAAAATCCCCATAGTTAACACTACACCCTACACCTTTTTAATCTAACATAAACAACAGGGTTTATATTAATAACTAACTAGCAGGTGTATAAAGATGTTCCTATGTGCTTAAATTACTATAACAGTACATTACTTGTTAAAATGTCTTTGCTGGGCTTAAAACAAGTCCTTTCGGGTTTCCAAGCCTGGAAACCATGTAGAATACTCATGATGGGGGACTGCTATTACAGCCGGACTTCCGAAAGCTCCACATTGAAATCCACACCCTCGGCAGCACTGAAGGTATTTCCTGTCTTCTCATCAATGAAAACAACTCGTAGAAGCCATAACATTTTGGCAAACGATCGCAGGAAGCCGGGAACAGCAAAGAACAGCAACCCTATTACTCCAGAAGAGGCCTAAAGCATTCTAAGAGAAGACAAAGGATTACCAAAACCTCGAGCCACAGTAATCAGCAAGTCCGACCTCAGGCAGCCTGACAGTCCCAACGGAAATGCAGTTCAAGTCTCAGAAGCAGGTGCACTCTTAAAAACCTTCAGAAAAGTAGTTTTTGCTTCATTTTTCACAGAAACAGAATATTTAATCCCATCTACTGTAAATGTTAATACATTAGGATATTTCATTTGGAATTTAACCTGTTTATCAATAAGAAACCTACAGTAAGGAGCTAAGGACTGTCTAGCTTGTCTGACTTGCAAAGGTAAATCTTGGGCCAGAGATATTTTGTTATTTTTCCACATGATACATACACCACTTTTTTTTGCAGTTGTAAGAATTCTGCTAACATCCTGATAATTGAGTATTTTAACATATACAGGTCTTGGAGTATTAGAAACTTGTAGTTCTCTCAGAGCTCTGTGTGCCCTTTCAATAATGATTTGTTGTACCACGTCAGAGTCACTTAAAAGCACTAAAAATATTTGTATTATAGATGGGATTAAGTCATTATATTGTACAGATTCTGGAATTCCTCTAATAATGATGTTATTCCTCCTGGATCTTGCTTATAAGTCAGTCATTTTTCTTTCAATACCCTGAATATCCAAGTCATGCATACTTGTTTTTTTTGTTAGTAAATATAGTTTGTCTTCATTTTCAGAAATCCAAGCTTCAGACTTTTCCATTCTTTCAAGTAATTGATTACAAGAATTTCCAAACGTTTGTATTTGGTTGGTTAATTCTTTCAGAGCTTCAAGGCAGTTCTGATGTCTTCCATATTAAGTGCTTGATCTAATTTGGTTTTAGTCTCTGACTTTTGTTGTTCTTGTTGTTTAGTAGTTTTTTGCCTCTTGGAGATCACATCGTTTTCCAGTGTCCGAAGATCTGAAGGTTTTGTTTTGGTAGTAGTTATGTCCATATTCTTTTCCTCTTTCGACATCTTTTTCCAGCACAAATGTTTACAGTGTATAGAGTACATGGTTCCTTTTGTTAGATTCTCTTTTCAGAGCCAGCTAATCTATTATAATCCTGTTGAATAATGTATTATTTTTCAGATTTTTTTCTTCCTACAGAGTAGTTAAATGAAGTTGCAGTTATTTTATCAAAGATTTAGTGTTAAAAAGTTCCTAGTATTAATTCCAGCTTTAGATTTTCTCAGGGTATATGCAGAGATGCAGTTCAGCAGTGTTCACAGAATGGCAGCCATCTTTGAATCTTTCTGTTGTAATTTCTAACATTGCATGTATCAGCTTTCAAACAGCTAGATGTTTGTCATTGTCATACTACCTGAAAGACCTGTTCTGATGAGCACCAGCTGTCCTCTTGTCAGTCAATTTTGGGGACACTTTCCATGTAGTTTGTAAATTATTAAAAAAAAAAAAGTAATCTCCGTGGTATCCCGGAAGTCTCCAGACAACCCACTAAACAAGTATAGTGGGTCCAAAAACAAAATAGTGTAAGAAACTTCTCTGTGTGGAAGATATTTAGTCCATATATCTCTAGATAATCACTGTATATTAATCAGATCAGACAGTAGTAGTAGAAGTAGCGAACTTAAACTCGCCTTAAGTAAAAAAAAAAATAATAATAAAAAATATATAATTGTAAGAATTACTAAGTATTCGAAAGTAAACCAAGCGAGACAGGCAGTCTGTTTCCAGTCGAAAATCCTTTATTAAATACACAGACAAGCGATCCAAGTAAAATAAAAATAGAGTAATAGTTTCTTTGCAAGTTTTCTAAATATATATATACTTTTTACCAGGCAATGGAGTGGTTTATTGTGCTGTAAAGCAAAGTGTTATTGGTACACATGTTAAATTCACATCCTTTCCCCCATCAGTGTGACATTCAAGCTGGTCATGCCCTTCTTAGTAGCTTTCATAATAATATAACCCTTATGTACTTTAAATAAAATGTATAATGATGTGGAACCTCTTATTCAACCAGATTATTAAGTAGATTATTAATTCTGTGATTTTTATCCAAGACAATATACTACATTGCTGGAAATATATCAACCTTAGTCCATTTAGCAATAAAAAATATATATAAATATATACATATACACTTTGCACGTAAAAAATCAATTGTAAAAATTATATTCGATTTTCATAACCTATTGTTAACAAAGATCACTTTCGTCCTTTTAGACTTCTTCATGTCTGTGTACAAGAACCCTAAAAACTATCTTTAAACATATTATTGTATAATTAGTTAGTATTGTTATTACACATCATTTTGAATAAAGTGGAAAAAAAAGAGAACCAGAAAAAGAAAAAATAATAAGCAAAAATGTATGATGATGGAAACAAAATATACACTTAAATTACAACTGATTTAAAATTATATTTAAAACCAACTGGTAAACTAAAATACCAGGTACAAACCAAAGTAAAAGGTCTTCAGCAAATCAAAAGACTTGGATAAAAAGCAGTCAGAATTCCAACCTGGAATTCTGACTGGTTTAAGGAATAATACAGCCAAACCATATTTGAGTGGTAAGGCTGACAATGCTGTGGTGGAGAAAGCCAAATATGAATAAATTAAATGATATGATGAAATATAACAGACATATAAGTCTTGTTAAGCAAATAATCCAAAAGAACTGGACTATATTTACATCCAGTCAATAAGTAGCTTATCTAGTAGGTGAGATACTGCAATTTGTTTTTAAAAGAGAAAAGAATTTAAAGCAACATTTGTGCTATAAGGATATAAGGAGAGATAGTGTGCTACAAAAAAACTATTAATAAAGCTGGCACTAAACCGTGTTATAACTGCACACATTGTGCAGATATTAGTATGGATTTATGTTTTGTACATCCAATTAGTCAAAAGATATTTGAATTTAGAGCTGCTGGAACATGTAACACAGAAAATGTGATTTATTTTGCTAACTGTGTGTGCTGCCAATGTTTCTATATTGGTAAAACAAATAAAAAACTAAAGGAGAGAATAAGTGTACGTTGTTCTGATATTCGTAGGAATGTTCTTATAAATGCTTTGGCTAAGCATGTATCAACTGTTGGTGCTGAGCACAAATTTCAGTTCAGAATCTTGCAAGTAGTGCTTAAGAATACAAATGGGGTGACAATAAACAAGACAGAACTGGCTGAATATAAATGGATTACATTTTTTTAGAGCTGATCATGTGTCAGGTCTGAATGTAAATAATAGTATAAAAACAATTTTAAAAGATAGACATGATAGAATATAAGCCTCAATAAGGGTTAGTTTTAAAGGAAAAGTTTTTATAAGATGTGAGGCACTTTAAAGATATAATTGCTGCTAATATTGAGTTTGTATTTTAATTGGCTGTGCTGTTGTATATATGCTTGTGCTAGGTTAGGACAGTTTTATGTAACACTGAAGAAGAGTTTTTTACTCGAAAGCTTTGTTTTGCTGTTCATGCTGTCTATATTGTGAATTATTAAACTTTTGTCGAACGGTGGACTTGGATTGTGTTTTTTCATTGGAATTCTGACTGCTTTTTATCCAAGTCTTTTGATTTGCTGAACACCTATTACTTTGATCTGGTCTCATTTGCATATCCATCATCTTAGTTGCTATGTTTTAGTGCAATATAAAGCACCACTGCTATATCGTGTAGGAGTAATTTCAACCAAAACAATAGGATTTTGTAGAATTGTAATACAAATGTTGTGGACAGGAGAGAGCTAATGAAGTGGAACATGGCTGGTAATAACTTACTGCACACCTTACTGTGTTGTAGCCTATGTACCTGACACATATGCAAGAGTGGCCCACATGTGGTAACTCCACCTCAGGTATGGTAGACATGGTGGTGATGGTACCGTAGAGGGTACAGTTGTCAAGGCATCTGGGTGCAATGACAAGCAGTGACAAGCAGATGCACTGTGGGGACATCACACAGTTACATGGCACACCTTTGTATGTTTGTGTAGGAGTGAGTTGTCTCTTCTAGAAGAAACTGCATGAGACACCCTGGCATATGAATTTAAAGGTTGTTGTGGGCTTATATACATGCCTACTTACACCACTGTGTACCAAAAAGGCTTTGCCCATTGTTAACTGCAGGCCATATCCTGGTAGATGCAATGGGAGAGACCTTAGTCAATAATAAGCAATAAGCAAATGGGCTAGCTTTGCGAATACACCCATTAACTGAGATGTTTTTTCCACAGCACATGTACTGGCATGGTCACCATGAAGAGTCAATTCCTAGAGAAGTTCACAAGCCAGGAGAATGATACATCCATTGCATAGCAGGTACCTACTGGCCCAAGGTGTGCAGAGCAGGCTGTTGGGGCCAGATCTCGCAAGGCATAGAATGTAAATGCTGCAGGTGGCCAGAATAGGTCCCTGCAGCAGGTGCAATGGAGGATTACAGTATGATCTCCTATGATAAACAAAAATATGGGGGCATCACAGTGGACAGGGCCACAACAGCAAAGGGCTATCAGAACTGAAATGGCATGTACTTCTGGAGGAGATGTTGATGTCACTCTCTGGGCAGGAAGAAAACTTCCTCATACCTGAAAGTGGCTTGGAAGTGACTGTAGGCTTGGAACCTGTTACCCGTATGTTAATAGAGGAAGTAGTGTGTTAGCATTGATCATTACAGTACACTGTGACACATACATATGCACAAAATGAAGAGTATATGACCATTGGATACTTGCTCATCTGCCCTTCTAGGCATATATGGTTTGTAAGTGCAAAGTCCTGTACAGCAAGGCATATGCATCAAACTTTGGTATAACAGTGTTTTCCATCTATACCACTCTATCTGCCACAAGGGAGTATTCAAAACATATGCCTGTAGGCTTACATTGGCATCATATTTATCATTTATTCACAGGTTTCACTGGTGGAGAAACACTAGTGGTCTAATGTCAGAATGGCTACTATGGCAAAAAATGCTGGCAGTTTGCAGGTCACATGGTCCAGTGACATAATAGCACTATATGAAACTCCAGGAACAGAACTTTCACATCCACAGGTACAGAGGCCCCAGTAGAGGTATCTGCTGAGTGTATAACTTCACCATAATGTACAATCCCTCTCAGAACTGAGAGATGCACACAGACCCCAACGGTGCAGCCACCATGTACAGCATTTGATATGTGTACCATCTCTGAAGAGGGCATACCTCCATAGGGAAAAGACAAAGGGGTGTTTGACACTATCATGATTCCTGTACCCTTAGTGATATTATATTACTGAGTGACTGTTGCAGAGGTACCATTAGTGTGACATAATGGTACAAAGCCAGGCACCAATGGTCATGGATAGAAATGCTGGTCAGATCTACGGGACACATTCTCTGGATACTTCAGCAGGGTCCAATATTTCCACAACATCCTTGACAAAAGATATGCCCAGCTCAGACAAAGATAGCCAACACTTTGGATGCTGACACTGGTAATGTAGTGCCATGTAGTGGCACCTTCTCCTTGTCAGTGTAGGTTGTGCTTCCTGACATCATACAATCCTCAAAACTACTAGGCTACTGGGATTACCTCCTGTGATGTTACTGACTTACACTGTTGTGTTGCAGTCAGTTGTCACTGTGCCCCTACACCTGTGCATGTGATGATGACTGTACCCTGACCACTCCCTACCCTTTGTGTATATGCTAATGTATAATGCACCATGTGGCCAGATCATGCACAGCCATGAATAGACTGAACATGGTACAGTATGCATAATTTTGTTCTGTGATGTCACAGTTGTGGACCAGACACTGCTGTTTTGTAAGTGCTGTAAGGTATAGTGTCAGCTGCTGCTTTGGATGTGGCTATATTGTTGCAGTGTCTTCCCCTGCATCTCCTCCCTGCCCTGTTACTGCAGCATCACAAATGAATTGTCTAGCCATGGTGTTGTCTGGCTGCATAATCTGCTTTTGCAGAACCATGGTGTATGCTATGGCACACAATGCAAATATTCTGTTGCATATCTTAGGATTATATTGTACTGCACCACTAAAGGTGCCTAAATAATGAAATCTACCCTTCAGCAGTCAGAAGGCTAGTGCCATGATGGTTTTGGTTTTGGCATGGGCCACGTTGAGTGTCATTTACTCCATGCACTGTGGCTTTAGTGCATGTCAAACACTGACTACAACATGTAAGACACAACATTACATGTAGCCTGCTCCCAGTCTGCAAGATATGTGTTTGTATAGCTCATTATATCTGATTTGTCTATGTACCAACCCAGAAGATGACCATGTAAGAAGTTCATAGGAAACATTGGTATAGGTTGAACATGTGCCACATATCTGAGTTATATGAATTACTTGGGTGTTACATGGACACATTAGTGATAAGAGCAATACAGACCACCTTAACATTCCTAATGTTCTTGGAAATGAGATATACTCCTCCATCTATTGGAACATTATGTTGAGAATGTGGCTAAACACTGATGAGGAGGTCACCTGCTTTGCATCTAAGATGCCCACTGTAAGTCAGTAAAAAGTTCCCTGTAGCAGGAATGATTAATGCCATACATACCTTTGTGTCCACAGAAATGGGCATACCATGCATACCACTGGAGTCTGCTCATGGGAGACAGTTTGATTAAGTTTCATAGTAAATTCCTGATGACACTGAAGTGCTCAGTAATCTGTTGATATGTGAGGCATTGGTATATGAGTCAATGCCTATATCTTTTTCACTGGTGTGGATAACCATGAAATGCAGCATTACCAGCACTGACTTAGGCTGCTGCAAATACCTTCTGTTGAGATATGCTGTTATGCCAAATATATCTCCTGTTAGGTACTCCAGAAATATGGCAATCAAAATAAGTGAGCGCAGGCAAGCAGAACTCCCATCTGACATGCCTGTGAATCAGGATGTCATCATGGCCTGCTGCATTGCATAGTCCATGTCATTCAGTTACATGCAATGTTAAATTTACATGTAATTATGAAACCATTTGCATGAACTGCAGATTGGCCAGTTTTGGTCATTATGCTTTCAGACTAAAGTCATCCTTGAATTGCCCACACCATGAGCATAGCTACTTCCCTTGCTGTTTTGTGTTGGGTTTTGTGTTAGCCTTTTATGACTTCTACCTTAAACATTCTTTATTTGGAAAAAAAATGTATCAGGATAAAATAAAATGTCTTATTAGTGAATGAAATAAAAATAACATACTGTCAAAAATTATAAATCATTCACATAAATTTTGATGAGTACATTGTTAACAAATAAATAGAATAAGAGCCTTGGAGAAGGACGTAAGAAAAAACATCTTATAAAATGCCTACAAGGTCCAATTAAAGAATGCTAAAGAAAAAATAGCAAAGGTTGGACTAGTCCTGTAGTTAGTAACCCTTAAAGGGGTTGTGGAGGTGGTATAATGGTTAAGGTGTTTATCTCACAGTCACAAGGTACACAGTTTTATTCTCACCTTTAAAAGGGAAATTGGATAGGCTTCAAATGACCCACAAGGGTAGTTATCCTAGTACTGACCTATGAACCTGTGAAGTGGTGTAGAAAGGGCCAGAAGTCTGCTGAGGAAGGTAACATAGCAACGTGGTCCTTTCAGAAAGATTTTTGAGAAATAAAGACATCTAAAGTTCTTACTGCCCCCATTCTGTTGTAAGCCTCAGCAATCATTTTCTTTAGCTCAGTATCATGTAGTACAAACATGAATGGCTGTAGCACTATATAAACCACAAAAGTACAAATTTTATAATTTCACTATCATGCTGTTGCAGTTTAGATTTGCTTCTTATTTTCATCATCTTCCTTTCATGTATGGTACATGCAATATCTGCCTCTGTGGTGCTCTTTCATAATGGGTCTAGCTCTTTTCTAAGAAGTGAAATAATTCTCCATTACAAAGATTAGGTTTACTACAATACTTGCTTTAGTAGGCGTGAGAACTGATTATTGTGTTTTCACTGTTTTGGTTTTCACATTTTCCAGGCAAGCTTTCTTTTACTTGATGTAAAATATATTTTGCTTAAAGTTACAGAAAGGTGATTCCCTCCCCTTCTTGTTGGGTACCTAAAAGATGAGCTGTGCCTGCTTCATCAGCAATATGATCAACAACCTGCCATTTAATTTGCATTATTGTTACAAAAATATATTTCTCAGTTGGGGATCTATGGGCCCTTTCACCTTAGTCTTGCTTAGTTTTAACTTCAACTCTTTTTAGTCTTTTTACTAGCTACATTGCACTTACAAAGATATATAAGTTGGATTGTTGCATAAAAAGCATTGCATATATTTTTGCAGTATCCCTAAATGCCCATCTTTACCACAGATTAAACATATTTTATTTGTGGATTCACACTTTTGAAAAATAACACCAAGTGCAGCAAGAGAGGAAAATGAGAGACTGGAGGAGAGAATAAAGGAGTGGGATAGGAGGAAGAAGCTAATACTCACTGGGGATCCAACCTGTCAGAAGTTAGAACATTCCAACTTCCAGGGTGGACACAGCCAGCTTGCGTTAGACTGTATCAGGAAGGCTAGAATTCTGGATATGCCCCTCACCATTGCAGATGTGTTATAGAGAATGGAGATCCATGCTAAGGCATCATTAGCCAAAAGTGAATATGCCACTGAGAGGTTTAGAATAAGGAGAAGGGTAAAAATAAAAAGACAAAGACAACAGCAAAGCACTTTAGAAAAAAAAAAACATCAAAGCTCTTTAGAATTAAAAAAAAACTATGCTACGCTGGGCAGGTAATCAAGGATGAGTTAACAGACTGGGATCAAACTGCGGAATTAAACAAGTTATTATGTTGGGTTATGTATGGAGTACTTAATGTTGTGGATAACGGCATTTGAAGGAAGCAAAATGGCAAAAAGAGAAGAAATTCAATGTGGCTACATAGGAATGCGAGGTTAATGATAGGGCAAAATACAGGGCCTAGAAATAAAGATGGAAAGCTTGAGAGATAAAAGAAACAGTACAAGGAGGCTAGCAGAAAGGCTTAAAGTGGTAAGGGGGCAAATACTAAAGCTGGAGAGGAGTTAACAGAAGAGATCAAGAAGACATTCACTGGATTTTATAGGTATGTAATAAAAAGAAGGAAGGGAATGTCAGAAATGGATAGGCTGAGTAAAAATGTGTGGGAGATCACTGAAGACAGGAAAAAGGCAGAAATAGTGAATTAAAGCTTTGTTTCAGCCCTTGTAAAGGACAGAAAGAGGAGGCTGCTGTGCTTTGGGGAGAAAGGGCAGAGTGGAGAGAACAGAGGACAAACAACAGGTGTTTAATTGGTATGGTTATTCCTGAGGAATGTAAAGCACAAGGACCAGCTGAACTGTTTCACAGAGCCATTCGAAATTTAGCCAGAGTGTTGGCAAACCCCTGATAGAGTTCTTCAACCAATCACTGCCTAGTGAAGTACCAGAAGACAGGAGGAAAGACAACAGTTGTGGTGGCCAGGTATGCAGAAGGCATAGGTGAGCTATCTATGAAACTGTAGGTCTGTTAGTTTAATAAAAGTGGCAGGAAAACCATTGAAATAATCCCAAGGTGAAGGCTGGCAACCTTACTGGAATAAAACAGTCTTCAGGACAGCATCCTGCAGGGGTTTCTGGCCAGACAGAGCTGTCATTCAAATCTTATCCAGGTTTATGACTGGGTCACAGGAGAACTTGATAAGGGAGCACCAGCACCAGTATAAGTAGTTTACATGGACTTCAGCAAGACCTTGAAGTCTATCCAACATAGAAATCAAATAGGAAAACTAGACAAGTTGGGGTTAGATCTAGACTGAGGAACTGAACAGCTGCAGGGTTTAATAATAGGATACAGATGGTTACGGTGCAAATGAAAGAGGCAGGGTTTAATAATAGGATACAGATGGCTATGGTGCAAATGAAAGAGAACAGTAGCTAGGTAAATTGGCACCCTGGCCAGTCCCCGAGATTTGTGTCCCTTCACTTCAACCAGTTGAGCAAATGGATACATAAGCAAGCAAACAAACAAATACATAAATAAGCAAGAGAAAACATAACGTCCCCAAATCTGAAGCTCTTCTGAGGTTGACTGGTTGACATATTACAGGCTGGCTGCAGCAAAATTATGTAAAAAGTATTTTTGTCTTCATTTAAACTGCTGAAACTGCATAAATGAATGAATGCCTTCATTCAACACAGAATGAATGCAGGCAATCCATTGCTGGTACTCCACTTTCACTTATTTGGCATTACCATTCCTAACAGCTTACAGCCAGGACTGCCACCTCAATTTGTCCCACCCTAGCTTTGGATCTCAAAGAAAACAATACAGGACTTAAGGAAGATGTCTTTTGTATTTTTACATGAAGATAGTCTTATTATTCTGTTGTATTTGCATTTGTATTTTACATTTTTGCACTTTAACAATCTGTATATGATATTTGTTTTAGGTAGGCAATAGTGGTTGTGGTTTTGATTTTTCAAAAAACCTTTTAAAATAGTTCTCATCCAATGACAAGGAACCTTTGGGTATTTAAGGAAGTGATGTAAAAAAATATGGTGTCTGATGAAGTTTAATATATTATTAAGTGAAAGCGCTTACCAGTGATTTTATTCAGCTGCTATTTTGTTCACTAATAAAGTGATTTTATTTCGAACTTGGGGTTTTACTCGTAAGGATACTAACTGAGTGTGTGTGGGGTCTGGTTTACAGCCTTTGAGAGTACCATTGAGGTCTGTCCTGAATCCAATACTCTTCAATGTGTTTCTCTCAGACATATCTGAGAGAAAAGAGAACAGGATCAAACACTTAGCTGATGACGCAATAACTGCAGCAGCGGGGGAATGGGGTAAGAATCTAGTGAAGGATGTGGAAAGGCTGAACATGTTGGCAGAAGGATAACAGCCAGTGCAAATAACTGCAAAGTACTGCACTTAGGCCACAACACCCCTGATGTGGATATCATCCGTGAGGAGCAGAAGTGGTTACAAGCAAACACAAAACAGATCTGGGATTGTTGATCACACCTGGACTGAACAGGTGACAGCAAAGTGGGAGGGCAGTGTCAGTAGCAAACAGAAGGTGGAAGTGTATCTTCAGCAGCATAGAGATAAAGTTTCCTTTTTACAAGGCCTGATCAGGCCACACCCTGAATATTGCATACAGTTCTGGAGGCCAAGTGAGAAAAGGGCATCAGACTGCTAAAATGAATTCAGAGGAATGCTACAAAAAGATCTATATGATGAAAGAGAAGAACAGAGGACAAGCAAATGACAGTTCTTCTCAGCTGAGAGTAGAAGAAATTAGAGAATGTGATAATGATGCACAAGGTCATGTCAGGAAATTAGCAGGGTCAATCTAAACAAAAAGTACAGAGGGTGTAGGAAGGGATACTGGTAGAAGATTGCAGAGACTAACTACTTCTTGTATCTTCAGAAGGTACTGCTTCTCAGAGATGGTTGTAGATCCATGGAAGGGCTTGTCAGAATGAGTGGTGGTCAAGGAATCCACTGTGTCAAAGGGCTATAGAGCAGGTTGAAAAATTGTAAGGGTAAGGTAGAGATGGAGGCGAGATAAGAATGTTAATACACATGTTGTCGTCTTCTACCATCAAGCAAAAATAGTGTAGTATAATATGTTCTTAGTTCACCAAGTACTGGCACTACAAATTACACAGGCAGCATGCACTAGCATGCCTGTATAATGCAGGGCACAGAGGCTGGATAATATAAACTCTGTCCATTTTCTCCAGAATTAATAGTTTCTTGAATACAGACTGCACAGACTGTTGTGCTGTATACCCCTTCCTTTTCATGCTAACTGATGCTACCACCACTATTAGTACTACCTGATATACACACAATGGCATGCACTTCACTGTTGGACCCCCCTTTTTTCATTAATAATCATTGGCTAAAACATAGTATGCTGCTGAGACAAATGGCATACTGGTCTTTCTTTAAATGTACTGGAGATTTCAAAATGGCATACTAGTCTTTCTTTACATACACTGCAGATTTCATTGGGTTTCATTTTCCTTTCCACTTGTCTTGTATTTACAGAAAAACAGTTCTCCTTATGAAGCATCTTGTCAATAAACCAGAATATATGGCTAAAACCCATTACAAAAGGTGGACACCTACTATAAATCAAGCCACTTATTTTGGCTTTACACCAGCATGACTATGTAGTACCACTTCAGAACCATACATTTCTGGGTAATAACTATTTCTTGTTTCCTAAGTGGGGTTCCAGTATAGGATAGAACAACAGTTATATAAGCAAATGTTCAAAAACTAAGTAGCTTTTACTGCAGCACTTTGACAACAAATAAATAGATGGGTAATAAAAAATGTTCAGTGCACTTTGAAAACTAGTTTCTTACCCAGCATTTTGTATTCAATCAAAATCAAATGCATGGAAAAGCATACTAAATTTGATGCTGTATTAAAGGGGACTTCTTATTTTCTTTTAACTGCAAATATCCTTGAACTCAATGACTTGAATACAAATCCTGACAGGGCTAGTGATTAGCAGTTGTAGTCTGCTGCATATGATCTTTTAATGTTTCACCAGACCTCATAACCGGATTGTTCCATATCCTGGCAATTTTTTTCTATATTTCTGTCCTGCAACAAGGTTTAAAATAGTTTGGGGGATCAAGCCAGTTACCTAATTAACATGAAAAAATAACATCAGCAGCTCTGTGTAATATCATCTTAAAGAGGTAAAAGGAAGCTGAATAAATTATCACATTTAATATGCGTATTTATGTATTTGCCTGACAAGTCAGTATATTGGATTAAGGCTAAGGGCTGATGTTAATGAACTTCATCCTGGGTTTGATTCCCGTGATCCCCATTTCCTTTCATTCTGTGATGGGCAGGCCAGTTAACAGTGTTCCAGAGGCTCAGCCCAGTTAACAAAATGTACAAATAAGAAAATAATACTTTTTATTTATGTAACAATAATATATGATTTATGTTCCTGCTTCACACCTTCCATATGCAATGTCTTCATTTACATAGTCAGGCAAACAGTCTTAATTTCTTTCTGACAAGTTAACATCCTTGTTCCTTACCCACACAAAATTGTGTCTAAGAAAACTTTAAGAATGTAGTGGGAGAATCTATACCAATATGTGAAAAGGCAAATCCTTGAAAAACAAGCCAGATACAAAGCAAAGCAAAATATTTAACTCACTTTCAGAAACTGTTTTTTTTTTCTGGCAGGGAGATGGCAAACCTACATACTATTTATACAGGTGGCTTTACCTCCACATGACCCTCAGATTTAATATAAAACATTTTGGAAAAGTGTAAAGTGCAAACGCTAAATGCAGTGACATGGTTTGACTTGTGAATGGTTTGAACAAAGGCTTTTAGTTGAGGATTTGAACATTATACTGCTGATAAAATGCAATAGTAGTGAATTGTTTCTTTATACTTCTCATTTTTTTCTCTCTTCTATATAGTGTTGAACAAAGATATAATGATACTGAACTAGTCCTCACCTTCCACTTCTTCATTGCCTTTTAGTTCCTTATTTTGTTGAATAAAGATACAATAATAGTGAATTACTTCTTTGATTTCTACTTCTTCATTGCATCTTCCTTTCTTATATTGTTAACCAAATATATTTCAAATCTGTTGCTCTAGTCAGCTGACAAAGCAAGCCAGCATTGGGCATTTACTGTGACCCGTTTGTGAACTACCAGTCTATTGGGCATTTACTATCACTTGTTTGTGAACTACCAGTCTAAAAGACATCTGAAGCCATTTAGCTCATGTTTTTGACTGCACATTAATGAAGGGCTGGTATGCTGAGGCCACTACTTATTTATTTTGTGTATAATAAGAATGCACACATGGACATTTCCTCCTGATTTGTGTAGCATAGCCCTCAGTCTTTCCATTCACATCACTCAATGTGCCTGGGATATTGCAAGTGAACTATAGTTCATAACCCTGCATAGCCGCAATGCTGGAATACAACTTTAATACAATGATATCATAACCAGGTACACAAATCAAAGATAAATGGTAATTATTTGTTAATATGATAAGAATAAAAATGCTGAATGCTGGCAGCTAAACCAAATCTAATAAGAAAATAAAACATGAAAAGAAAATGAGGAAAAAATGTCAGTATTTTTTTCTAATAATTTTAATAAATTTCTGCATGCTGTTAAGTGCTTGGTTAGTGGCACTTGGTTTTATGAAATTTATTATTTTAATTTTCAAGTTCATTTCTGCCTTCTACTTAAGTGGTTTTCTCATTCTATTATTTTTAAGGATGTTAGGTTAAGAAAAAGTTATCACTACTGCCTGCGATTAAAATGTATTACCTTTTCTACTACAACTTGCAGTTGCATTAGTTATAAGCCTGTAACTTTTACTCTTTCATATTTATTTTCCGTTTTAAGCACTATGTATTCTACTAAAATATAAGCAGGCAGACTCATGCTGTGCTGAAATGGTCTTAGGACGCCTAATGTTTAATGATGCTTCACATGCAAATGGATCTTTCTCTTTGAAATTATAGGTGAGGGTTAGAGACAGTACGATTCTTCTGATGTTAAGCACATTTCACATACAGGTGTTATTTTATTTATTTATCTATTTATTTATTTATTTATTTATTTATTTATTTATTTATTTATTTATGTTTTCTTTTTACCATTTGTTGACTGAGTTATTCCCACTAGGCTATTATCCCCTTTTCAGGATTTTCTATCGTGGTTTGGTATTTATACTATTAGGGGAAATTTGGCCAGGGTATCAGAAAAATTCCCCTACATGTCATTGTTGTGAGTAGGAACCATTTTGGAGGAGTACTTCTTGTTTTTGTTCCAGGCACAGAGGTGGCCTGAAGAAATAGCAAGGCAGAAGGAGAGAGAAAGAGATGATGGAGTAGTGAAAGAAATGAAGGAGAAAGCAAATATCAAGACCAGAGAATGTGTGCAGGATTCTGAGGAAATGTTTCAAAGAAACGTGTTTAATGGAAATGAGTCAGCAAATGAGGTGTGTATAATTACAATCCTCCAGCCAGGAGGGTTGTGGGATGATTTAAATGGTGGTGCAGTGTGAGCCAAAAAATAAAGGAGATGTTTCCTTGGGGGACATTATGGAGAAACTTCAAAAGGAGGATGTAGAGACAATTCTGGAGAATAGTGGTGAGATGGAAAAGAAAATATATGCAGAGAAAGTCATAGAAGGCAAAAGTGGAGTAGCAGAAAAGAAGGCAGAAGAAAATGAAACACTGAAGTATGTGGTAAGGATTCAAAGTAAAGAAGATAAAGAAATGGACAAGTATGTAGTGTAAGACAATTCAATAGCTCCTTTGGGTGTATAAGCACATGAGGTAAGATAATTTATTCTTATTAATAAAGAGACATTTTGTGACATTATTTCTGAGACTGTTTTTTCAATGGAAAATTTTCTTGGAGAATGTGAAAAAAAAAGAATGAGTGTAACCCATGGATTTTTTGTGTGATAAAAGCATTTAACAGGGAAACAAAAAAGAAGATCCATGTACAATTTTGAACAGAGATAGAATGAGAGACCTTAAAAGGACATTTGAAAGTTTTATGCAAAGAAGTACTGGACACTGCAAAAGTTTAGGTCAAAGGGGATTTATAGACTGATGTCTGGGATTATAATATTGTGTTAAAATAGAAAGAGAAAAAAAATTATACATATACCATGCATGATAAATGTGGATGGGAATAGGGATGTTATCAAACATGCTTGATAAGTAATTGTGACAAAATAAAATGTTATATCTGTGGAGAAATGGGACATGATGCAAAAAATGTAAATTGAAATGATATAAATGTAACACAGTTGGATATTTATGGATGGATTGAAAAAAATGAAATAAGAGTAAGGAAAAGGAAAAAGAGAAGAAAACTAATAAAGACAAGACATTTTAGGAGCAGTCAAAATAGAAGAAAAAATAGATGGAAAAATAATAAAGAGAACATAGAACAAGGTTCTGAAATAATTGAAGACAAAGACATAAACTGGGATGTAGTAAAAGAAAAAAGGAATTATGCTGATAAAAGGGTAAAAAACGGAAAATGAAATTTAAATGGATAAGTACAAAAGAAAAAAAAAGAAAGGAAATGGATGAAAAAAAGAATATATGCAGCTAAAGACTGGGGCTTGGTATAATGGGTAAGATGCTTGACTCACAGACACAAGGTACAGTATTTAATTTTCACCTTTAGGAAGGAAGTTGGTTAAACTTAGAATGCTCTATTAAGAAAGCTAGCCTAGTAATTAGCTATGAACTTATGAAACTATGAATCTAAGAAAAAAATAAAAACTTTAGAGTGCTTTCTGTAAATGTGAATAGTATTAAAAATATAATAAGAAAAATAGGAATTTTTAGAGTGGTGTAATACATGTGTTGTAGATTTAATTATATTACAAGACACAAGATTTTTAACAAATGAAAAAAGATTACAAACAGAGAAACTACAGGAGGGAAAGATAATCTGGAGTTTGGGAAATATATGTTCTAGAATAACTGTATTCTGTATAAATACAGTAAAGATATTAGATGTAACTTTAGCAAAAATGGGAAGATTAACCATTGTAGAGTTAAAATAGAAAGAACAAGTATATAGAATTATAACATTATATGCGTATACTAACTGTAAAGAAAGGGAAAGCTTATTTCATCAGATTTTAGACCATGTAGTGATAAATATGAATATTATAATAACAGAGGATTTTAATTGTGATTTAAGAAGCATGTGTAAAAAGAGAAGAAATTAAATAAGAAAAATTATAGAAGTTTTAAGATGTGGTAAGTTAAAACTTTGGGGGAAAAATTCATAGACTTACAAAAGAGGTATGTATAGAACTGAAATAGCTTATTTTATAGTATCAGATGGTTTAGTTATAGGAGAAGGGGACATAGATGAAACAGGATTTTCTGACTAGAGATAAAAGGAAACAAATAATCTATAAAAATAGGCAAAGAAATAAAAAAATAGGATAAATAAGAAAGCATGGAATGAAGAAAGGAAGAGATTAGTAATACAGCTATAGAAAGATCATATTACTATAAGAACATTTTATAAAAATTGATCTGAGTGGTGGATGATATTTAAGGAAATATTAAAAAATGTTTTTTACAATACTAATATGATGTGAGAAAAGTAGATAAAGAAACTATAAAAGAACATATAACAATGCATTGGAAGATTTAGAACATCATGACAGAAAGTAATTTGACAAAGAAAAACAATTACATGAAAGAAATCAAGAAAAAAATACAAGAATTGTTATATAAGCAAAAGTATTTTTTACAAGAAAAAAGAGAAGTATTGGGTTACTTAAGCAGATTAGTAAAGGAAAATGGTAGTGTAATGAGACAAAAAATGTAAATGGAGAAATGGAAAGAACTCTGGAAAAGATTGTGAATATTGTAGTACAATATGTGCAAGAAATGTTTAAAGAAAAAAGAAGGTAGTGAAAAAACATGGAAAGTAAAAATGTTAACAGAAAAAGAGAGTAAAGAGATGAAAAAAATATTTATTTAAATGAGCTAGATAAAGTATTAGGGCAAGATATGACTGCAAGCCCAGATGGAATAGGGTATAAAATGTATACAAATTTAAGGGATTAGCAAAATATATCTATATCTATATATATATCTATATCTATATATATATATATATATATATATATCTATATCTATATATCTATATACATATTTAAAATTTTTAATGAATGGGTAAATTAAGGTTTTATGAGAGAATTATGTAGAGAATACTAAAATTCATATGGAGGAAGTAAGATAGAACAAAATTAAAAAACTGGAGACCAATACTACTGAATAATAATAATTATGATCTTTATGAAAATAATACAAAAGAAATTTAAAACTAAAATTGGAAAATATTATGGAGGATACCATATATAACATAAAGGGGAAGGGCTGTCAAGAATTATTAATGATAGAGAAATTGTGGATATTATTAACAGAAAAGAAGAAGTGAAAATCGTGATAGGTGATCTTAATAAGGGATTTGATACAATTGGACATGAAATATTATAGGCAATAATCAAAGACTGTCCCCTGGATTTAGTAATCTTCCATGCAGGACTAATCTAGTCTTGCACAGGAGTGGCAGTTTAGGAGAAGGACGGCAGCTCACCATGCATATTAATGAAGGTGCGTTGCCTGACCTCCTGATCCTACATGGAGCGTGGATGAATTCAGGGGGCGTGTCTGAGAGCAGAGCTCTCAGAATAAACATGCCCCTGCAAAGTAGAACAGCAGAAACTGTAAATAAATGAGACCATTCATAGGTCTTCGCATATCCCCACCAACAGTCCCCCATGTGTACAACAGGAACAGTACATATAAATAAAATGAAGAAACCCTTTTAATTTTTTTAAAACCCTGAGTGCAGCTAACTGTAGGTGCATGGTTTGCCTATTGCTTAGCTATGGTTAAAGCAGTTTAAAAGGCTGAGCAGGATAACAAGGAAGATATATGCAAATGAAGCAGCACAGCACGAGTGTAGTGGTCTGAGCATCTGCCTAATGAGCAGGCATTCCCGGTTTGAGTCCCACTGCAGCACATTCCATTTTCTATGTGAAATCTCTATATGAACATTTTTTGACATTCTTTTGCAATATAACCTACTAAATAACATTTAGATTTGAACTGGAGTACTGCATTAAATGCACATGTGAAGTGTCAATGTCATAATGAATAAAGCACTAGTAAGCAGGTTTAAGCACAAATAAGCAGTAGTAAGCATATATAAGCACTAGTAAGTGTGTTTAAGTGCGTTTGCGAGGGGTTAAGCATTGCCTACACAGATTAAGCAAATTAGAAGCTAACTGAATGTAAGAAATTGTAACTGGAGGTTAACATTACTTAGCTCCACGCAAACTGGCGCACACCCGCTTACAACTGCTTTAAAGTGCCTTAATCACTCTGTAGCCAATGGCCTGAGTTCTGCCCAGCAACAAAATAAACAGATTCTGTAAAGATTGAACTCAGGACCCTATACACCACAGTCACAGTAGTTGACCACTAAGCCATCATAGTGATACAAATAAATGAGGTATCAGCAAACTAATCCTCACCACAGGAAAATCAAATCAAACATGTGAACTGAATCTATGTACAGTGTGATGTTGTATAACCTGCTGCAAAACATAAATATGTGAACTGGAGTACTGCAGTAAGCATAGATTTGAGGTGTCATTGTAATAAAGTGTAGAAGTCCCCAGGTCCCCTTACAGTGTATGTACATGAGTCATGAATACCAGACACATATATAACCTGTAATGAATAATAAATCACTGCCAAAAGGCAAATATAGTGCTAATTAACTATTAAGCAATGCCAACCATAGCAAAGCTCTACTTAGTAAGTGTAAGCAATGTGTAGGGAAGCCAATTCAATCTGCCCAGTGGTATACCTCTTTAAACAATGCCAACCTTAGATAAGCAGGTTTGCCCATAGCTTAGCCTTTTCAAAACTGGCCAATCATGGAAAAGTGTGGGAAATCAGCCCTACTTAAACCCAAGAGGCAGGAATACAGCTCATAACTGGTGGTAGCTTCCCCTTGCAGACACCATGACAGTAAGAGGAGAAGGAGTGCGCTTCCAGGTGCAGCGCTGGTGCATCCAGGAGTCCAAGGTCATGGTTGGACTCCTAGTTAAAGACCATGCACAGAAACTGTTGCAGGACTAGTACCAGGGCTCCCAATATAAGGTGGAGGCCTGAGACCGTCTCACCTGTGACCTCACCAGTGCCACTGGCATATCCCAAACTGGTGAGCAGGTCAGGCACCACTATGCCGACCTGAATCAGTGGAAAGGGGACCTTTTGGAAGAGTGGTTCCAAGAGGCTAGAGCATTAGGGGATGTCCCATCTGTGTGTATCAGTCCACTACCTATTTAATAATGGCCAGCTCAGGTATATCATTGATAGGTATGGCTAAATATTCCTCTTATGTCCTGCACAGCTGCAATGGAGTGGGTTTTGAACCAGGAGGCCCAAATCTGCCATCTGGCGCGGTTGCAACACGAGGCAGGTCAGTAATACTCATGCTTTTACTGTCATAGGAAATAAAAATAAAAATAGTAATAAAGTAATTGCTAGTATAAAACCTGTATTGTTCAAGGTAAGTACTGCATATACTACAGAATATGGCAGGAAGAGTCTATTATTCTTAGTATGGCAATAAAAGTGTAATACCCTGGCAAAACAGGTCAAACAGCTGGACTGTATGTGTATATTCTGGTATCATATGGTAATGTAGACTTGTAATCATATAATACTACTGTAGTATTAAGCACTGTTACCCATACCATGCACCATAATGTGAATGTGTAGGAATGCCTGTATATGACAGGTGTAATCCCCAGAGGTCATTTAGTACAACTGAGAGACACATAGCAAACAGGGGAAATGCAAACAACAAAACCTGAATAGCACATGCAACTGAGATGTGAATTCTTATTTTATTAGCACACGCAGCCACGGTTTGAATCCTGCCAGTGGTAGTAGTCTACATATAGAATTATACACCACGACTGTACAGATATGTCCAGACTGTCTATTAAAGGGGCCCATATCTAATGCCTATCAACATGTCCCCTTGGGAAATCAGTGGGATGATCCCAGACATATAGGCAGCAAACAGGAAATACAACTGATTGACACACATCTATGACAACAAACCTGGCACACTAGCAACTCCCCAGTACCTTATGTGACTAAGAAGCCATGTATGTCCCATTTATACCCCAACCTGTTAAGCTGTGGTCAGAGTGTGCAAAGTAACAGAGTGAGATGCATGTGCATAATAGTAATGTGTAATCTGGAACCTTGTGTGGCAACAGTCAGGTAATGCTAACAAGCATTGCTCCCACAGGTTCATTGAATACAAACAATGTGCTGTGAAATACAGACCGATAAAATTTGTACTGGTACCATCCACCCTGGTATTGTAGGGGATTGTGAGTGTTGCAGTTTCTCTGAATAATAAAGTGTCAGTGGTCACTGTCGGCCACACTGTGCTACATAATATAACGGTGTAGGAAAGCATGAACATGTGTGTGTCAGGTCACTAAATGTGGAAGACGGCAATAGTCTAGATATGCCCAGGCATACCAGCCTGTGGTCAACACATGGCCAAAGTCTGTGCAGAAAGATTTGGATAGGATAGTGCAAAACATCAACCCGGAATCCCACCATATGTGTAAAAACAGTTAGTCAGTGTTAACAAATATTCCTTTCACAGGTAAACCAGGTAAGAGGTCTATACTGCAGGAAAAACCGTTTCATGTGTAATGATGTTGACAGCCATATCAGTCTCCAATATAGGTCTATAGGATAGTGTAGTAACACTTGTAAGGTACAGATAACAGCACTGACTAGGAAAGTAATGTGGAGTACAGGAACATACTACTTGTTAACTGGCAACTTTCTCTCCCCACCTTATCTCCAACAATAATCAACATACCCATCCCAACTGGTATGTACTGACTCTGATAATGGCCAGTCATTTGATAAATATTCTAATGGTTCCCATTCATGTGCCATATTGAATTATTCCAACATAGTTGGCACGGTGCCATCAATGTACCTGAATGCTGTTTGCATTACCACTGTGGTTCCATATATGCATGTGTTCTGTTTGCTATGCAATTGTTCCGTATCTGGTGTCTGGGTTAATGGGAATATCTATGCATGCTTTTATACCTAACCCTGGAATGTGTTGACTATAACTAACCCATATATGATGTTGAAATCTAAACACTATAGCACACTTGGGAAGGCCGGTCCCAGCGGATCCACCTGTCCCACCTCAGCTGGCCGAGGCACCGGGCACCAGCATGCCTGGGGCCCAACCCCACACCTCTCTGTCTGTTGGTACTGTGCCACCTTCAGGTGGAACCACCTCAGGGGATGGGGCTTGCCACCGCCCTGGGAGTGGGTGCAGACAGGCACCTGTCACCCATGGCTAGGTCAGGTTCTTGGTGCGTAGAGCGATTAACAACCAGGTCGGTGATCTTCTACACCAGCTTGAGGGCCATATGTCACAATTAGAGAGTCAGCCTAGCTCTGCGGCTCAGCCCCCAACATAGCCACATTCGGGGCTGTGAAGGTGCAGTGGTGACTGCCCATGGGTGGGGAACTCAGTCCCGCTGTTACCACTAGGAGGCTTGTGGGCTTCCAATATTCCAACACTCCTCCCCAGCAAGGTGTTTACCCCCCACATTTGTCATATACTGCCCCTGTATCCGTTTTGTGTGTCTTGTCTGTTCACCTACCCAACCTACCTCCCCAAATATACCTACTACCCCACCCCAATGTCCCACTCCCACCTGAAAGAAAAAAAAGGCACTCTGTTCCCACAAAAAAATCTCCCCCCATACATAGCTGTCCATTTCACACACGTGTCCACTGGACACATGTAATCTGGTCTAATTGGCATCACAGTGTTGTCCTCCCCCCTCTCCCATGGGTTTGAGTGTCCAAATCTACCTCCAAATACAGTGTACATGCACAGCTGTTACTGTAGAATAAATGGGCAGCTATGGACCTTCCTTCCCTTCACCCTTCCTGCACATCACTAGCTATTTTCCCTACTGTCTTTACCTCTCTGTGTCCCTTTCTTTACCACTTTCCTATCAACCCCTTTTTCTTTTATTTTAAAGGAATTAGCACTGGGGTAAGTGGGAGTAAGCACTTTTAAGCAGCAGTAAGCAGGAGTAAGCCTGTTTGAGCAGGTGTAAGCAATGCCTACACAGGTTAAGCAATTCAGGAGCTAACTGAGTATACGAAACAGTAACTGTAACTTAGCAGTGCTTACCGACGCACAAACCCGCTCAAAACCACTTACAACTGCTCAAAAGTGCCTTAATCACACTGTATCCAATGGCCCCTGTTCTGCCTAGTAACAAAATAAACAGCCTCTGCTATGGGTTAAACCCAGGACTCTGCACCCCATAGCCAAAGTGACTTACCACTAAGACATCTCAGATATACATACCCTTAATGTATATCATCCAGCCCAGCCATTCAACAGCACAGACAATGTATTCCAACATGTAGATGTATGAGTGTGAGTTAATATATTAATGTCTAAACAGGTACAAAATATGTATATATATATATATATATATATATATATACATATATATATATATATATATATATATATATAAACATATAAACATGCAAATGCCTACATCTTTAGGTATATATGTCCACATCCACATCTCTAAATATATACGGCAGGTTTTATATATATATATATATATATATAGATATAGATATATATATAGATATATATATATATATATATATATATATATATATATATATATATATATATATATATATGTCATTATATATATATATATATATATATATATATATATATATATATACGGACATACATCTGTAGATAACAATGGGGAAATAACAAAAACATATATGTCCAAATGCAACGTTAATGGGGTTGTGAGGCCCCCACACAATATATGTCCGGTATGAATAGGTTAACCCCCCAGCCAAGCACAACCCCTCTGTAATACAGTACCAAGTGTTGCAGATCCCATACAGTACCAAGTGTTGCAGATCTCATAACCAGGACCAAACACGACATGGCCATCCCTAGGATACATATACACAGACACATATATGCAGATACAGGTATATATATATATATATATATATATATATATATATATATAATTACACACACACACACACACACACACACACACACACACACACACACAGATATGTACAGTAAGATACATATGTAGTACGTGCACACAGTATGGAGTAGCCAGTATTCCAACAGTCACCTACTTACCAACTGGAGACTGTAAGAGCCACCCATACGAATGACATTCATAGACTGCAACATATACCCACAGAGATATTAAAGGTTGTAACACCGCACACAGGTGTGCATAAATGAATGTGAAAGCTTTATTTGTGTACCATGATAGTTGTATATGCCATGTCATATAACTGTTTAGACACTGTCATCCATATGAACAGTGTAATGCAACTGCGAAACAGTTATACTAAGACTGTAGTCTGGAAAGGTTGACATATGTTGCTGTCCAGGCCGAGGCCTTCAAGTAGTACAATTGTAAAGACAGACTGAGCCACAGTATACCAGACAATCAACAGTACGTAATGCAGATGTATAGGTCATCAGCCTCTATCTACACTCTGTACACAATTCTTTGGAAATACAGACCCCAGATGACAAAATGGGATGTATCTTGTTACATAACAAGCTATACCTGACACCATCACAATCACACTGACAAACAGAACATCCCGTGTGGCAGGAGGCAGTAGGCCTGCATTTACCCAAGGTGGATTGTATGGTAAAGTGCATCCAGATACCTTAAAGCAGTTTACCCCAGATACCCCCACAAGTTGTAACAGCTAGGTTAGTCATGGTGCACCCCCCTACACTCACTAATACTGGGCCATATACCACTGTTACATACACTGGCCTCTGGAGTGCATTAGGGCACACATGCATTGTATAGGTGAAGCCCACACATATATGGCTCCAACCCCCCCAGTATGTGTGGGGGATACAACAGCAGTGAAGTGATGGCAGGAATGACAGCATGACATACACACAGCCCACTACATAACAACCCCTGACAGCATGTCATATGTGCAAAGTCTGGTATGTAGGTGGAGGACAGAGGCTGGAACACAGGCACATATGTCTAAAACTGTTATCATACAGTAAGCATGATATGTATATGTGTATATATCTATATGGATATATGTATACTTATATATACATATATGTGCACCATATGTCCTGCACATGGAGTGGAGCCCTACCTCAGCCCCAATAGTACCAACCTCTGAGTGGAAGGGGATGTCACGTATGTAGTGCAGGTATATTTGTAGACTATTGCTACTGTAATAGGGATTGTCTTCACAGAAATGGTGTGTGTGGGAGGCCACATCTGCTGTTAACATGTGCACCATTGGCTACTTACAGACATCCTAAGGTCATCATAATACAGTACCACTGCTAGTACAGTAACACCCCTGTGGACCACAGCTGTGATATGGCCAATATATGTGGACAGTCTGACACACTCTGGTCAGTCCAGAGGTATGCACAGAACCTCTCCATGCAAGATGTGTGGACCAGGCCTGTCAATGTGTATGTTAACAGCCATGTAGATGGGTATAACACGTACATAATGGTATACATTTGCCCTCATAGGTTATGCATTCATACACCCCTGTCTGCACTGACACATAATAACCACTGATACAGAGGTGCCATGGCCACATACTATCCACTAGTTATTGACATACATCTGTACAGCATCCCACTGCTTTGTCTGACATACATGACTGTTATTGTTGCCCAGCAGCAGTACATCTTTCAAGTGTCTGGACATGAGATCTCACTGGATAAGTACAGTAAGCTGCTAGGCATGTAACAAAGCACAGTGCAGGCTACAGGCAGGCTGACTCAACACTGGGCTACATCTCCTATGTGGGAATACACATGTACCTACATAGATAGCAGACTCTACAGGCATGTCACATCACAGAGTAACAGACACCTGTGTGAAAATGCATAACCACAACCAATGTGAACACATCCACAGCCACATATAGTAAGCTAGCATACTATTACAGTATATGGACTATCTGATGTACACCATCCTCATATGAGCCACTCACACAACAACTCTACATATACTGGGCCACTACACATTGTGGTCCGATGGCTGTCTGTGGTTTGGGACATATGTGTGTTCGCCCCTACAAACATGTAAGCTGAAAGGGTGACATACAGTGGAGCAGCATATAGCATCAGATAGAACAGGACCAAGAACAATGACATCTACCACAGTCTCTACACAGGCCAAGGTACATATGCACTATGCACACACTGTTGACAATTACCAGACTTACACATACTTCAGTACTGTACACACTACCACAGAATGCCCAGGCTATGTCTCCTACTATACATAATGTGTAGCAGTCTGATATTGCACTGGCTTGTTATCAGATATGCTGTCAGTGAATATGGTGTACAGAACATATGCACTCCCTACTGCATGATATATGTACAAAGGTTGACAGAGTTGTGGCTGGAGGCACAAACACAGGGCCAATATTGACATGTCGCTGTGATAACCTCATACATTTCCTGTCGTAACAGGGTTTGATGCAACATATGTCCTATAAGGGATATGACGTCAGTAACTCTCCCAGTTGTCACCATCTACTGACTGCAATCCTCACACTACCTTCTGCAGTTGAGAGATAGGTGCTCTGTGGGTAACAGAAGGAACACAATGCACCACACACTGCCCATTCTGCAGATGACCCTACAGATGAGGATTCCTCATAAACATAGCACTGACATGACAAGTATTAAAACATGTAGAACAGCCATATCCACACACACACCCTGTTAAAAACCAATATTACCCCAACTGCAGTATAGCAGCACTTACAGTCTGTAGTCAAGACATGCACATCCCCCTCCTGTGTGTTGGCCTGTTTCCACAGTGTATGTTGTCAGAGGTAAGTCCCCAATCCATCTGTAATGCTGTTTGCCAAACAACATATCTAGTTCCTGCTCACAGTGAATGAAAATGCCCAACACCAACATGATGCTCCTGGATATTGGAGTGTGTTTCCATGTAACTGGCTATGGGAATGTTACCACAGCTGTTCCACATGCAATCAGCTAGAGGAGAGCTGTAATCCATGCAGAGGCCATCAGCTGATCATGAGCATCACTGACAATACGCATGTTGCTGCCTAAGCAAAGCAGGTGTAAGTCTCCACATCCACTAGAGAGTGAGTGAGAGAGGCAGACAGAGACAAAAATAAGTCAGGGTGGGTTGGGAGAGTAAAAGGTAAGCATGTTTGTGTCACACACCTACCACTCCAGGGTATTGAACCCCTGACTGACTATGTACTGATATCACATCTGTTATCCCTGTACGGTGGATATTGTGATTTATGCTAGGGGCACCATATAAGAAATTTTAAAAATCCACTAAACATTGACTTCAGTTGTTACATACTCACAACCATCTCTACACAGGACATGAATGACAAACATCAACACACACCTGTCACCTCTGGGATTAGAGCTCCTACCTAACTAGTTATTACACTACTGCACTATGCAATTAGAGAACACACTACAGAGATTACTAGAGTACTCTTTCCCCAAAGGTTTATTTCACAGTGAGTGACATCAGCAGGATTGCAAAAATAGGGCAAATTAATTGTAGTGAGTGTGACTAGCCAAACATGCATTGCTCTCTACACATGCATAGGAACAGACACAAAAGCATCCACAGCTCCCATATGTGAGAATTGAACCTCTACCAGAGTTCTATGTCACACTACAGCATTACACTGTTATAGCATGCACCACAGAAATTGCTGGAGTACTCTTTCCCCAAATATGTACTTCACAGTGATTGACATCAGCAGGATTGCCAAAGTAGGGCATTTGAATTGTATTGAGTGTGACTAATCTAAATTACCCTAATAAGTCTGTATGCATTAACTGCTGTTCTGGCCAAAACAAGAAAAAACCTGCCTTTGTAGGTCATGAATCTAGGACCCTGTACACTATAGTCATAGTAACTAACCACTTGGCCATTACAACAGTACAGGAGACTGAGGTTTCACCAAAGTAATCCCACCATAGGTTAATCAAACTGAACACGTGAAAGGAATGTATATACAGTTGTCTGTAAAAGACCTCTCCAAAGCCAACTTCATGCTACTCAAAGCAGAAGTGACAATATTTGTGACACCCATGGAGACAGGAGCTGACAGTTCAACTGATGAATTCTGCACTAAGGCACTGTATGAGCACATCCACTTGTGCATGATTCGTGACATCCCACATAGAACCACGACACTCACCTCCCAAATAAGCAAGCCAGTCTGTTGGTCTCCTGCCATTAACAAAGCATACAACAGAAGGTAGATACTGTTGAAGAAAAAAGGATAATCCAAGAATGCAAGCAACTCCCTTACCAGCCCCAGTAAGATGTTGAGATCCTTCATGGAATCCTCCAAAGTTGGTTATGTAACTAAAATCACCACAGATTCTACAGACAACCACACAGCATTCTATAGTTATGTCCAGAATCTAACTGGCAATGCTCAGAAGTGCTCTGAGCTACAACAGACTGGCATTACATAGACTGCTCCCACGGAATGTGCCAATATCCTGGCAGATTGATTTTAGTGCCACATTCACCCCCTCTCACCCCCAAAAGGGCCCATGTCAATATGAAAAGAGTTCCATTGCCCAGTAATCACAGCCACATAGGCAGAAACTGCACTATCCACAGCTAAGAATACATCATCCATGGGACCAGATGACATCTTGGACTGTGTACTACATGAACTACAAAATGAAATTGCAACTCACATATCTGTCATGTGTAATCACAGCCTCGCATCAGGCCTGGTGCCCACTGAGTGGTGCCCAACTGCAGTTATCCCACTCCACAATGGGGGGGGGGTCCAAATTTGATCCCTGGAACTACTGTCACATCAGTCTGATGAGCCTGATCTTTATGGCCATGGAATGCATTATTAAGGAAGTTTTGAACACAGACATTGGCAACCCTCAAACACTGGAACCCACACAGATTTGGCTCATGGAGGACCAGTCTTGTCAACTGATTGACTGCTTTGACTCAGTCTGCATAGCTGTTGAAGAGGGTAAAACAATCCACAAAGCCTATGTGGACCTCGCCAAGCCCTTCAACACCATCCCCCAGTCTGGAAACATAGATTATCATACTAATCCGGCCATACATCCCTATGTCACTTGATGGTTTACCACATGGCTTACTGACAGAACCCAAACTGTAGGTATAACTGACTCCAAATCCATCCCAGTACAAGTGACAAGTGGAGTACCTCAGGGTTCAGTCCTGGGACCACTGTTGTTTGGCATCTACATCTCTGAAGCACAGGCCAACAGTACGAGACTCTGGCTAACAAAGATAACAGATGACTGCATAATGGGAATCATTATGAGCCTGACTGTACTGCATGATATGTTACTGATACCAGCCTGACATCATACAGGTGGGATGGAGTACTGTTAACATCCTGTGCCCTTGTCGTGTAAGGTCCTGGTTATGGGATCTGCAACAGTTGGTAGTGTATCGCATGGCAGATATGTTTGGCTGTGGGGGGGATACCTATTCGTGCATGACGTATGTTGTTTGTGCCTGTCAACCCCATTAATGGTGCATGTAGACATATATGTTTCTGCAATGTTCCCACTTTATCTACAGATGTATGTCCGTATATACCTATACAGATATAAATATCTGTTACATATATGTATATAAATATATAATATATATATATATATATATATATATATATATATACATATATATATCTATATCTATCTATATATATATATATATATATATATATATATATGTGTGTGTGTATATACATATATCAATATGTTGTATCTGTTTAGACATTAATATATTTTCACATTCTCTTTACTGCTGAATGACTGGGCTGGATGATATGTTTGTGAATACAGCAGGGTTATGTATATCTGAGATGGCTTAGCGATAAATCACTTTGGCTATGGTATGCATGGTCCTGAGTTCAAGTCTAGCAGAGGTTGTTTATTTTGTTGCTAGGCAGAATAAGGGCCAATGGATACAGAGTGATTAAGGGACTTTAAAGCAGTTGTAAGCGGGTTTGTGTGGTGGTAAGCACTGCTAAAGTCTGGTTACAGTTTCTTATACTCAGTTAGCTGCTGAATTGCTTAACCTATGTAGGCATTTCTTAGCTCCACAAAAACCTGCGCAAACCTGCTTACAACTCCTTTAAAGTGCCTTAATTACTGTGTATCCAATGGGCCATGTTCTGCCCAGCAACAAAATAAACAGCTCTAGCAAGGCTCAAACCAAGGACCCTGCACAACATAGACAAAGGGATTTACCACTAAACCATGTCAGATACAAAGAGATTTGATGTTTCCAGAAACATTTCTAGTTCAGTCATGCAACAGTACAGAGAATGTATACCAACATCTAGATGTATGTGTGTGTAAATATATTAATATCTAAACAGCTACAACATATCTAGATATGTATATATATTATTTTCTAAAACTATATACATATATATCAATATATATATGTATGCACATATATACATGAATATGCCTAAATCGACACATATAAGTGTCTACATCTATATGTTTACATATACACAGCATGTTACATCTGTGTATGCAGATATATATCTATGTAGGTATATACAGACATAGTTATATATATATATATATATATATATATATATATATATATATATATATATATATATATATCTTAGCAGATATATATATCTATATAGGTATATATGGCCACACATCTGTAGATAGCAATAGCAGATTAACAAATACACATATGTCCACATGTACGGTTAATGGGGTTGAGAGGCCGCACACACCATACGACTTGTATGAATAGGCATCCTCCCCACAGCCAAGCACATGCACACTGCAATACACTACCAAGTATAGTCTGCCTCCCTCAGGACATGTAATATGTGGAAGCCATCAACATCCCCAGGATACAGATACACAGACACAGATATGCAAATACAGATATACATACACACACACACACACACATATATATATATATATATATATATATATATATATATATATATATTGTGTCTTTCGGCTTTTCCTGGTTAGGAGTCGCCACAGCGAAACTCCAGTCCTCTAATGATTGGCAGCTGATTTTTACGTGCCGAGTTGCCAGCCCTGACGCACAACCTTCAACGAAGGTATGCCCATTCACGCATGTCTCAATGCAGAAGACACTCTAGCTGAGAGTCGAACTGCACAGCGTCTTACTGTGAGGCGACAATGCCACATATACATATATATATATATATATACATATATATATATATATATATATATACGTGGCTACACATACACATGCAGATATATGTACAGTAAGATAAATATGTGGAAGGTGCACACAATATGGAACAGCCACTATGCCTACAGTTAACACCTGAACAAATGGCCACCCATACAAATGTCAATCGTTGCCTGCAACATATACCCATAGAAAGGTCATAGGAAAGACACCACACACAGGTTTGCAGAAATGGGAATCCTTTAATTGTGTACTATAACAGTTCTATATGTCATGTCATATAGCTGTTCAGATACTAACAAACATATAAACAGAGTACTGCAGCTGTGAAACACTAATAATAGTGAAGACAGACTGGGCCACAGGATACAGAACAATCAACAGTATGTACTGTGCGTGTGTAGTTCAGCAGCCTCTATCTACACTCTGTACAAACTCAGTAGGAGGTAAAGACATTTTTTGATCAAATGGGTTGTAAATGGTACATAACAAGGCATAACTGGCACCATCACTAGCACACCAACAAACAGAACAGTCTGTATGGCAGAAGGCAGTAGGCTTGCAGTACCCCAATTCACGTAAGTAATGTCAATATAGGTGAAGTATACAGTACTGTACATCCAGATACCTTGTGGCAGCTCACCCCTGATACCCCCACATTTTATAACAACCTTGGTCATTTATGATGCTCCCTGCCTACATTCAATAATACAGGCCCATATATCACTGTTACATACACTGGCCTCTGCAGTGCATAAGGGCACACATGTATTGTGTAGGTGACGCCCACACATATATGGCCTCAGCACCACTGTATGTGTGGGGGATACAACAGCAGTGGACTAATGGCAGCAATGACAGTGTGATATACTCACAGCCCATTACAGAACAGCCCCCAACAGCATGACATATGTGCAAAGCTTGGTATGTAGATGGAGGACAGAGGCTGAAACACAGGCTCATATGTGGAACACTGTTGCCATACACTAAGCAAGGTGCTGGTGTTGCAGGATTGTCTGCAACATACCCTTAGTCAGGGAATTGAGGTTAGATACAGAAATGGATGTAGCCATGTACTAATAGCACGCAACACACACACTGCCAGTGTAATATCTGACACAGGACCTGTGTGGTGGACGGACAACACATGATAGGCATACCTCTGTCCAGCAAGAGGATAGGCCCACAGTAGTGAGCTATGCAGACATACTACATTCCAAGGTACATTCGTATGTATGCACACACACCCTGTAACACCAGTACTATGCAAAGCATAACACAACTCTACTCACAGTCTGTCTGTAGTTCCTGATCCTCCTACTAATATGAGGCCTCTCTGAGTGTGCAGGTTCTTCTGTAAAATGTATTGCTACCTGCTGTCTGTAACACTGATGTCCACACACAGGAAGGATGTCCATCACACAGGAAATGTAAAGTGACCACACCCACATGCTGTAGGGATTTATAGTGGGTGGTTGCCATGACAGTGGTAATTGGAAGTAGTACACATGTGTAATTATATATATATATATATATATATATATATATATATATATATATATATAGATAGCTATCTGGATAAGTATATGTACATATATTTCCACCATATGTCCTGGACTTGGAGTGTAGCCCTAACCCAGCCCCTATAGTCCCAAAGTCATAGAGCAAGAGGATGTCAGGTATGTATAGCAGGTATATTACTTAACTATTGCTACTGTCATTGGGATTGTCTTCACAGACAGGGTTTGTGTGGAAGGTGACATCTGCTTATAACGTGTACCATTGGCTACTTTCAGACATCCTAAGTGAATCATTGTAAAGTATCACCGCTCGCATGTAGTGCAGCAGAGATATTGGCCAATGTATGTAGAACGTCGGGCACACTCTGTACAGTCCAGAGGTTTACACATAATTCCTTAGTGCACAACATGTGTACCAGGCCTGACAATATGAATGTAGACAGCAATGTAGATGGGTATAACACATGACGACTGGTATACATTTGCCACCATAGGTTTTGGATTCACACACTCCTGTCTGGCCTGACACATAATGACTGCTGGTACAGGGGACACATATTACCCACTAGATATTGAAATACATATGTACAGCATCCCACTGCTCTGTCTGACATACATGACTTTTAAGAGAGGTCTGACAGCAGTAGATCTGGCAAGTATCTGCACATGACATCTCACTGGGTAAGTACACTAGGCTGCTAGGCATGTAACAATGTACTGTGCAGGCTATAGGCAGATTGGCCCAACACTGACCTACATCTCGTATGGGAAAATGCACATGTACCTGCACATATAGCAGGCTCAACAGCCATGTCACAGCACAGGGTAAGATACACCTGTGTGAAAGTGCATAACCACAACCAATGTGAACACAGCCACATATGGTAAGCTAGCATATTATTACAGTATATGGACTATCTGTTCTACACCATCCTCATATGTGCCACTCACAGAATGACCCTACATATACTGGGCTGCTACACAGTTTTGTCTGATGGCTGTTTGTGGTATGGGACATATGTGTGTATGGCCCTACAAACATGTACGGCAAAATGGTACCATACAGTGGGGCAGCATGTAACATCAGATAGAAGGGGAGCTACAGCAATGACATCTACCACAGTCTGTACACAGGCTAATTTACATATTAACAATACACACACTGCCAACATTCACCATCAATGCACAGACCTCAGTACTGTACAAACATCCACAGAATGTCCAGGTTATGTTATGATATATAACCCCTACTGTACATGACATGTGTAGCAATCTGATGTATCACTGGCTTGTTATCAGATATGATGACACTGTTTATGGTGTAAAGCACATATACACCACTTCATGCACGACATATGTGCAAAGATTGACAGAGGTGTGGCTGACAGCACATACACAGGGCCAGTATAGACGTGTTGCTGTGATAACCTCATACATTTACCATTGTAATGGGGTTTGTTGCAACACATGTCCTATGAGGGATATGAAGTCAGTAACTGTCACAGCCTTCACCATCTACAGACTGCAATCCTCACACTACCTTCTGCATTCCACAGATAGATGCACCATGGCTAACACATGAAACCAAAGGCAGCACACTGCCCAGTCTGCAGATGACCCTGCCGATGGGCATTCCTCATATACATAGAAATGACATGGCAGATATTGCGACATGTACAACAGGCATATCTAGACAAACATTGTTTAAGCAACATTACTCCAAATGCTGTATAGCAGAACTTACAGTCTGTAGTCAGGTCAGGCACATCCCCCTTCTGTTCATTGCCCTTTTTCTACAGTGTATGTTGTTAGAGGTAAATCCCCAATCCATCTGAGATGCTGTTTGCCAAACAGCAAATCTAGTTCCTGCTCACAGTGACTGAAAATGGCCAACACCACCATGATGTTCCTAGATATTGGAGTATGTTTCTATGCATTTGGCTTTGGGAATGTTACCACAGCTGTTCCACATTCAATCAGCTAGAGGAGGGCATCAGTTTGTGCAGAGGCCATCAGCTGATCATGAGCATCACTTAAAATTCACATGCTGCTGCCTAAGCAAAGCAGGTGTGGGCCTCCACATCCTCCAGAGAGGGAGTGTGGGAGGCAGACAGAGGCAAATACATGTCAGGGAGGGGTGGGAGAGTAAAGCTGATGCATGTTTGTGTCACACACCTACCAGGGTATCAAACCCCCAACAACTATGCAGTCCTATCACAGTTCGATGAGGTTATTGGATGTGCCACATGGGTTACCTGCTGTGGAGCACTCAGAACATATATGTGATGGTGAGTGACATCTGCAACAGGGATACTGTAGATATATGGTAGGTGACATACACGTGCCTGTCTGCATGAACATGTGCCAGCGTCAACACAGGCACACTCACACAGGGACCCACACACATTGACACACTTGGCAGGACCAGGAGTGCAACTCATTTGTGGGATCACCACAACACATCAATGTGCAGGTATCACATGCACCATACGGTTCATAATGAGGCTGTATGGGAAAAGAGTATGAGTCAGAAATCAGACAGCATGCTTCAGTATGCCCTGGGGGTTGTAGTGAGTGTGGATGTGGACATACACACCATACAACACACACATGAGCACACAGGGTGCCAGTTATGATATGCATGAGTGCATGTCTGCATGGGTGTGTGGTGGTCAACTGTGCCAGCAGGCTGTACAGGGTGATGGATATACCATGGCGTCAGGCCACATGACAATAGTATGCATTGTAGCTCAGACCTGTAGTTTCTGCATTTGCCCACACAGTCGGGTATTGCATCCCCCATCCAGTCACCTGGGTGACTATTGTGTGTGGCCAATGCTGTGCATCACTTGCCATGTATGTGTTCCTTAGTCCATGACGTGGATGGTGTCTGGGATGTGCACACCTCCCACATGCATGTACAGTGACATGTGCTACTGTACCTGGGGTGTCTGGCCCATGTTCTGAACATAGATTATAATGCCTTGCCCACCTGTGGCAGGAACTGGTAATGGGCAGCAGGTTTACCCTGCACTTACATTGATAGCATGCTAACAGCATTCCCTGATGTCAGCGTCATCTGTCCATACAGGGCATGTTTTCAGGCATGGTATGTCCATTGTGAGTCACATGTGAAGGCACCATAGCTGGTGCAGGTGTCCATTGGGGAATATGGTGGAGGTGCACTGTCTGCATGTACGCACATATTGGACAGATGGGCAGGGTGACATGCCCGCTGTAGCCCACTGCTATCATTGCATAGTTACTATCAGTGGCTAATATGCAGTGTACTACCCACATATTGGCTGTTGCCTAGGCATGTGTGTGCATATGACACATGGATTGAGTGTGTGCTCTGGATAATAGTGGGATTGCTAACTGCAATTGGCTGGCCTTGATGTCACATGTATGGGTATGGCTTTGTACCCCAGCCTCTCAGCTGATTCACATCTGTTAACCCTGTATGGTTAACATTGCGATATATAGTAGGGCCACCATAAAAAAAAATAAGCAAACCCCCTCCACATTAAGCAAAAATCTCTCTCCAACTAATGAAACAGCTGGTGTACAAATTCTGTAGTATCCAGCAAAAGAAGAAACACCAGGTGTACCACAGCAACATAATTTATTGAAATAGTAAGCACTTTCTGGGATCCAACTCTTCTACATTGCCCACAGGGGTCACACACTCACAACCACCTCTACAGAGGATACGAGTTACAAGCACACACATGTCATGTCTGGGAGTTGAACCCCTCCCTAACTAGTTTATTACACTACAGCTATAGTACACACCATGGACATTATTGAAGTACTTTTTCCCCAAAGGTGTATTTCACAATGAATGATGTCAGCAGGATTATCAAAGAAGGACATTTCAACTGTACTGCGAGTGACTAGCCTAAAATGCATTGCTCCCTACACAGACAGTGAGACACACACAAAACATGTTCAACTGATATGGGTGGGTATAGAACCCCTGACCAAAGTCTATATCACACTACAGTATGGAGCTGTTATAGGACATACCACAGGGATTACTAGACAAGTTTTTCCCCAAAGGTATATTTCACAATGAATGACATCAGCAGGATTACCAAAGAAAGGCATTTCAACTGTACTGCGAGTGACTAACCTAAAATGCATTGCTCCCTACACAGACAGTGAGATACACACAAAACATCCACAGTCAGGTATTGAACCCCTGACCAAGGCCTATATTACACTCCAGCATGGAGCAGTTATAGGTCACACCACAAGGATTGCTATGGTACTTTTACCACAAAGTTGTATTTCACAATGAATGACATCAGCAGGATTGCCAAAGTAGGGCATTTGAAATGTACTGCGAGTGAGTAGCCTATAATGCATTGCTCCCTACATAGACATTGGAACACACAAAAAACATCCAGAACTGCCATGGGTGGAGATGGAACCCTACCACAGTTCTAAATCACACTACAGCAGTGCGCAGTTACAGGATGTGCTACTGAGATTACTGATCTACAACCTTCCCAGAGGTGTATGTCTAGGTGAGTGACATCAGCAGCCTTGCCAAAGTTGAGTAAATGAATTGTATGGAGAGTGAGTAGCCAAAAAAGCATTGCTGTCTACTCAGTCAGACACACACAGATAGTTTCCAAGTGTGGGGTTAGAACACCTACTTCACCACACTACAGCAGTACACAGTTATAATACCCACTACAGAGATTACTGGGTTATGATTTTCCCAGAGGTGTATTTCTAGGTGAGTGACATCAGCAGCCTTGCCACAGTTGAGTATATGTATTGTTAGGAGTGTGGGTAGCCTAAAAAGTATTGCTCACTACTCAGTCAGACACAAACACACAAAAACACAGCTGACAAGTCTGGGGTTAAAACATCTACCTAACTTCTTCATCACATTACATCAGTATGCAGTTACAGGATGCACTATGGAGATCACTGGATTATGATTTTCCCAAAGGTGTATTTCTAGGTGAGTGACATAAGCAGCCTTGCCAACGTTGAGTATATGATTTGTACGGAGTGTGAGTAGCCTAAAAAGGCATTGCTCTTTTCTCAGTCAGATGCACACACATTCACAGTTCGCAAGTCTGGGGTAGAACACCTACCTAACTATTTTGTCACCCTACAGCAGTATGCAGTTACAGGATGCACTAAGGAGATTACTGGATTATGATTTTCCCAGAGGTGTATTTCTAGGTGAGTGACATCAGCAGCCTTTCCAAAGTTGAGTATATGATTTGTACGGAGTGTGAGTAGCCTAAAAAAGCATTAGTCTCTTTTCAGTCAAGCACAGTTGCCAAGTCTGGGGTTAGAACACCTACCTAACTACTTTATCACACTACAGCAATATGCAGTTAAAGGATACACTACAGAGATTATTGGGCTATGATTTTTCCAGAGGTGTATTTCTAGGTGAGTGACATCAGCAGCCTTGCCAAAGTTGAGTATATGAATTGTATGGAGTGTGAGTAGCCTAAAAAGCAATGTTCCCTACTCAGTTAGACACACACAATTGCTAGGTCTGGGGTTAGAACACCTACCTAGGTGCTTTATCACACTACACATTTACAAGATGCACTACAGAGATTACTGGGCTATGACTTTCCCAGAGGTGTATTTCTAGGTGAGTGGCATCAGCAGCCTTGTCAAAGTTGAGTATATGAATTGTATTGAGTGTGAGTAGCCTAAAAAGCATTTCTCTCTACACAGTCAGACACACACACAAACACACACTGACACAATGCCAAGTTTGGGGTAAGAACTACTACCTAACTAGTTTATCACTATAGCAATATGCGGTTATGGGATGCGCCATGGAAATTACTGAGCTACAGCTCTCCCAAAGGTGTATTTCACATTGGATGACCTCAGCAAGCTTGTCATAATACTGCTATGAGGAGGGCAGTGTGTGCATGGGCCATAACCCATTCATGTAGGGGTTGACATGCCACATGCGGGCACACACGGGGTCATATGTCACAGGTACGTGTATACAGCTACTAAATTAATACTTCATTGTACAGTCATGTTGCCTAGGTGGCATGTGCACCACATAGTCTGTCATGCTGACAGATACTGGTGGCTAGTATCTGCAGTGAGTGACATGTGCACCTCATGTGTTTGGGGCCCTTTGGCTGTGTGCTGGGTGAGACAGGCCCGGATGGTTCCTTGTCATGGTCACCCTCTTCCACATGTGTGCTGGGTGAGACAGGCCCGGATGGTTCCTTGTCATGGTCACCCTCTTCCACACATCTATGTTCATCTACCTTTGGCTTAGTATAGTGTGTTGTCCTTACATATGTATCTGTATTCCTATCCACTGTGTGTGAAAGGCAGGAGTGGTGCATACTGACATGCGTCTGCACTAAGAACTGCAACTGCCAGATATGTCTGGTCCACTGGTGTTTGCAGACATAGAATTCATGTGTTTAAGTGTGTGAGCATGCCTAGTATGGCCTTTCAGTATGTTGTTGACTGACATTGCCTTCATTTCTCTAAGTGTGTGAGCATGCCCAGAATGGCCATTTGTATTGCATGTGTGCATCAAGTCCAGGTAGTTTGTACAGCAGTGCTGACCTTTGTGTTGTACACTGACAGGTAGCATGCTGTGTCTGCAGGGTATCCATCGGTTATTTGGCATTGACTATTGCTATATTTCTGCATAGCGGGGGAGGGTGGCACCTGACTGTTTCTACATTTCTACACAGGAGTGGGGGGGGGCACACCTGACTGTTACTATAAGTGTACATAGGATGGGGGGGGGCACACCTGACACTTGTGCACATTTGCTAAGACTGTACTGGTATGTCAGGTACTCCATTTCAGTCTGTAGTCTTACCTATCGTGCTGGCTAGAGGAATACCAGTGTACTACAGGTCTTAGCTTTAATTATCTACATATTAGTGTTTGACTTCCTAGCCTTCACAACTTGCATCCAACTGCCTGGCCTGCTGTAGTCTGTCTGTGTATGCCCGGGGGAGGGATTACCCATAGGACTCATTCAGAGGCCATAGTACAGCATTTGTTTGTGTTTGTCTACACTTGTCCTGCTGGCTGAGACTGTTGTTGGGTATGTGAACCTTTCTGACTGGCATGTGTGGGTCTTATGGACACATATGTCACTCAGCCCATTTCCTGCAGTGGGTTTTGTCACCTTGTGTAGTACTGATTACTATGGTGACTCCAGTATGTGTTACAGATGTCATGGTGCCACTATGGGTATCTACTGTCTGCTGCCAACATTCGGTCACCCAATTCCCTTGCATGCTCACATCCATATCATAGCTACAGGTAACAACACATTCTACTCCACTTGGCAATTGGTAGGTTGATTGAATTACCTTCAGGGTGTGCCAGACTTGAGGATTGTGCTGGAGGGCTGCCTATGTTGGATGCACATATTACATTCCCTATACATGGTTGAGCACAGGTAGTGTCATGTTTGGCATCCCTTTTACTGTCTGTGTGAGTCAGAGAGAGGTATCATTCCCTGGGTTCCTACTGTGTCAGTGCATATGCTATGCGTTGCCTCTTTGCCAAGGCCAGGGTACACCTCCTTCTGCCTACTGGGGCAGGCTCAGGTTGTTCCTCCTCTGAGTCACGCTGTGCCTGTACAGGCCTTGGCATTGGTGGGGGGCTGTGTGGCCCTGCCCCATGCTGTTCCTGCTGCAACTGCTTCCGCAGGATCATATTGTGTAGCATAGCACATACCATAACAATTTGGGTACGTGTAGCTGGTGAATACTGCAAGGCTCCACTGGATGTGTCCAGGCACAGGAACCATGACCTGTGCTTCCCAAACACATGCTCTATTATATGTCTGGCCTGTGCGTGTGCCTCATTATGGCATTTTTGTTTTGGTGTATGTGCATTTCTGATGGGTGTCATCAGCCACGGCTCCAGTGGGTACCCATCAAACCCCACTAGGTGACCGTAGGTGATGTCCACATTGGCAAATCTGTGATACAGCTGTGTCAGATGCCATATGTGTGAATTTTCATAGCTTCCAGGGCAGCCAGCACATACAGTCATTATAATGCCCTGGGCATCACATACAACCTGGCAGTTGATGGAGGGGATGCCCCTGCGGTTCATGTAGACCCTACCTGCTCACTGGGTGGTGCTTTGATGCATATGTGCATGCAGTCTATAGCACCCACTACCCCAGGGTATTCTGCTATTTTGTGGAAGAGACACATATTGCTGGTCAACACCTCACATGTGTTGAGGAAATATATGTGCTCACTGGCATGTGCTGACATGGCATCCAGGAACTGGTGGAATACTCTGGATGCTGATGTCTGTGAGATCCCCATAATATCCTCAGTTGTGCTTTGGGAGGTACCTGTGCTAGTATACCTAGGCCTACACATACCTTGGTATCCACTGGGATGGGTTCCCCTTGGCCAGTTTGGTGTGTCAGGTGTGGCCGGCACAGCTCATCAATTTGCTGTAGGAGGTCTCTGTCCACCCTATAGTGCTCCACTATCTCCAGCTCATGTAACCCCTGGTAGGTTACCCTGGGTCTGTAAACTTTTCTCCATCTCCTCACTGTGGATTGTTTGGCAGCATTCACATCCTCACCACCCTCAGCCTCTTGCACATGTTGCTCTATGTTGCCTGCTGCAGCCCTTCTCATTTTGTAAGTTTGTTTGTTAGAATTTACCCACTTGTATACACCAGTGGTGTAGAGTGTGGAAAAAACAGAGGGGAAGGTGTTTGCTTAGTTTATAGTAGTGTTCTGGGCTGGTCTGGTCTGCTGTCTGTGTAATTGGCTGATTCTGATACATTTTACCTGCCAGCTAAGCTAGTTCTCCTTGATTAACTTCCTACTGCGGGGTTTCCTTCCTATTGCCTTCCTGTTTGAGCCCAGGGACATGCCACGCAAACACAGTGCTCAGATGTGAATGGAGCTGCTATTTCCTGGTTTTTTTTTTTTTTTACACCTAGTGCATGCCGCACAAACATGCGTACATGCTGTAAACAGGTTTTACAGGATTTTGGCATGTTCTACCTGTGTACACCATGATTTTTTTGGTGTAAGATAGGACAGCCCTAGACATACCCCCTGTCTTAGCTTAGCTTAGCTAACGGCAAACACAAGCCACAGTGCTCCAATTAGCTTACAGCATGCCTGACACATCCCCTTCTGATGTCAGCTATGTCTAGGGCTTACACTCATGGTTTTCCTAGTCCTACAGTCTTGGGTGCAGGCTTGCATTGACAGGGAATCTGGGATTCTCTCCCCTTCCCCTCATTTGCATAGGATTGCCTGTTTATGCATAGTTACATGTCCCACACTGAGCCTCCCCCCCTTAGCAACCATTACTCACTGGCCAGGTTGTCTTCTGCCTGTCATTGACTTGCATGGCAGAATGCTGCATTTAGTAAGAATTCTTATTTTAGGTTTATTTTATTATTTTCCCCCCAATCCCATTTGAGCACCACTGCCCTATGCTTAATCAGGCTAGAACGGTGAAAAAAAAGAACTTTTTTATTTTTTAAACATTTTGCAATGCCAGTGGCCTTCTACTTGGCCATTGGCATGCTTCCTCAATAATATGCAACCTTTATTTGGAGCTGTCATAGCTCTGTTTTGTAGTTTGCAGAAATGTACTCGGTTACTAACCGAGTACATTTCTGCAGACTGCACTCGTCCTGCACTGACAGCTGACAGCTTCCTGGATCACAAATTACCCTTATTTGCATGGTTTTCACCTGGAAATGAGGGTAATTTGCATACAGGAGCTTGGTCCATGCAGGATTAGTCTAAGAGCTCACGTGCACTTCCTGGGAGCTTGTTCCTGGATTACCATATTGCCGAAAATAGCTCTTAGACTAATCCTGCAAGCTCTACAGGGCTTCATAAATCCGGGGTTGTAATATAAATGAGAAAGATAGGAAACTATATATGTCAGTGTATAGCAATAATAAAGTAAAAATACTTGTAAATGGCTTGTTAAGCCAAGAGGTACATATTGAGTGGTGTAAGATAGGGATGTCCAATAAGTTAATTGCTCTTTGCATTAGTTAAGAATGTGATACTATGTGAAATAAATTACAAAATGGTGGCAGAGTATATGACACCTGAAGGGTTAAAAATTCTAGTTCTGTTAACATACACAGATGACATTAAAATAATTTCAAAAAGCAAAATTTTAATAAAAAAAATACTTTGCACAAATGAGTGTCTAGATGTGATAGAGATGGCTTTAAATAAAGAGAAAAGTAAATGTTTAGGTGATGTAGTAGAGATAGGGGATACATATTTTATAATGAATGAAATGTCTGTGTTAGGTGTAAAGTTTGGGAATAAGGATGTAAATAGAATTCAATTGAAAAAACAATAGAAGAAATAAAAAAAAAATGTCTTTTCTGGAGAACATATAAATTATCATTCCGGAAAAAGGCTTATTGATAAATTTAGTACTTAAGGAAGACAGCATACTTAATAAGTGTATTTATGTTCCCATCTGTATTTAAAAGGGAATTATTGCATATATATATATATATATATATATATATATATATATATATTTTTTTTTTTTTTTTTCTTTTTAATGTATATGTTGTTCTAGATTTAACCCAGTAAAGAGAGGAAATGTAAGTAAAGAGAAGGTGGTTTAGGGTTAATTAACCCAGTGGTATATGCTGATTCAGTAAATTTGTAGAAAGTGTCAAAGTGGATAAATAAAAATGATAAGAGTTTAGTAGTAAAATTGTATAAATGTTAATATGACAAAATTTAGGGCATGGTAAAAAGAGTAAAAGAGAAAAAGAATGTATAAAGGAAGAAATAAAATGTTAGAAAAAGAAAGATTTTTGTTGAGAATAGAAATTGATTATATATAGAAAAAGAAGAAAAGTATGATATAAGAATGTAATGATAAAACATTACTATGTAAAACCAAGAGAAAATCTAACAGATGCAAAAATTAAAGCTATAATAAGAAGAAGCAAATGGTGTAATCTGAAAGTGGAATGTCAAGATTTTTTTCTGAAGACTGTTAATATAAAAAAATTGCCAGTAAAAAGAAATATACACTATAAAAAGAAACGTGATAGAATATGTTTACACTCTGAAGAAGAAGGAATTACGGAACGTGTTTTTGAAATGTAAAAGCGTGAAAATGTTCTAATGCAAATGTGTGTGCTGTCTTTGTCTGGAACCTCATCACTAGCAAATCACAGAACTACATAGCTGTCTTTTGGATGCAGTTTATCACATTCTGCATCTTTATTTTTTTTTTTTGCAGAAATACAATTTAATTAATTAATGTTCATGACTATCTATAGTCACGGCCACAGCAACAAACAGCAAAAGTTCCAGATTTCCTGTCAGAATGCAACCTTACCAAAAATGTCTTTTCTTTCAGATAACGATGTCTAATTGACATTTAAAAGTTGAAAGATCCCTATCTTCTTAAGAAGAATAAAAGATAATGTCAGGCTGTAACTACCTTGGTATCATAATTCTAGTAGTCTGCAGCTATTTTATATGCAAGATTTTAGAGCTTCATAGAGATGTCCTTGGAGTTTTTAAGAAGTACTTAGGAGGCCAGGATGTTCAAGCAATTCCTCAGTGTGGAAGATCTCATATAAAAATGCAAGAGCAAACTAATGAAGGGCCCCTTGCTGAGCAGGTATCACTATGACACAAGAACATTCCTGGAGTATGTAGTACATTATGTATTTTAAGGCATTACAATAACACAATCCAAGCGTTTCTTCAACAACTATGAATATAACAAAAACTGTGTAACACTCAGTTGTTGCACAATGTTCCTCATATAGACTGCACAGGTGACCCAATCATTTGAAAATTAAAAAAAAAACACACTTTAATGAAATAAAGTAAATGCAGATTAAATGCTTTCATCCACTACTAATGTGGACTTCATCAGAATACATTATACTCATCTCATTGCATTTAAATATCCACAAAACTGGCGTCAATGGACGTTAAGAACCAATGAAAAAATTGCTCATTGATTTAAATTGACACACTTCTGTTTAAGCTGCAAGCTTCTATGATACATTATAAGAATCATATAAATATGTGAAGATTTATAAGATTTATAAGCAATTATGTTAACAAACCTATCCAATAAATATTCCATTAAAAGGAATCAAAGATAAAAATGTAAAATAACTATAATATAATATAATATAATATGATATAAAATAAAATAAAATAATATAAATCTGAACAGCAACTTGTTAATCAAACAAGAAATCATTTCAGCAAATGAGAAGTAGAGATCACTGGTCCTTGCAAGCAATACTATACAGATCTCTTTATTTTCAATGTGCTGCGGGGGGGGGGGGGGTACTGATGCAACTTCCAATATCTAAATGTGTCATCCTTATCCCACCAGTGTCCTGTCCTACTGAGGTATCCTGTGCCAATAAAGTGTCATGATATACAACTGTTGTGCTGGTACTCATTTGTTGACATTTAACATTCAGATATACCCTTTTCTAGAAATAGCCCTTTTACTTTGGTGTTCCTGGCCATATCTCACTGCCATAAGGGAGAGAGAGTTTGTGTGTGTGTGTGTGTGTGTGTGTGTGTGTGTGTGTGTGTGTGTGTGTGTGTGTGTGTGTGTGTATGTATATATATATATATATATATATATATATATATATATATATATATATATGTGTGTGTGTGTGTGTGTGTGTGTGTGTGTTTAGTCTTAACATGACTGTGTGTCTGTGTGCATGTATATTCAAGTGTCTGTGCAACTGGTATGTCTGTGTGTATGTGAGTGCACCTGTGAATGTGTATGCATGTGGGCATGCACATGTGCTCACATGTTTTGTGTGGATGTGTGGGGGAGGTGGGTGATATGGCTAATAAACCTGATCAGAACAGAGATATGAACTATGGTGGCTCTCTACTTTGATCTTCTCTTCTGTCTTCTTCTCTGCCTCCCCTATCAGATAGTTGCTGGAGTAAGTAAATTGTGCAGTTTGTATTTTTGTATGTATGTGTTTGGTATTATGCATGTGTGTGCCTGTGTGTGTGTGTGTGTGTGTGTGTGTGTGTGTGTGTGTGTGTGTGTGTGTGTGTGTGTGTGTGTGTGTGTGTGTGACTGTATACTTGTAGGTGTATGTATGTTTGTGTACATACACTTGTGTACAGAGCCATAGCTAGGACAGCTGGTACCCTGGCTTTTCCTCAGGCCTGGTGCTCCACTCAACTTGAAGAAAATAAAAGTTTTCCCCGAATTTCAGCTCCCAGCCCCCCACCCCCAAAAAAATAAAATGGAACTCTAAACTGTAGCACAAAGTTCCTTGCTACAGTCAGTAACACACTAAATTACTGAACCTTACTGCACTAGTAAAGGTAAGAAGGAAGTTACATACAGAACCAGATCATGGTCAAATAGAGTCCTAGGCAAGGTGATGGACCAGCATCCCCCCCCACAGCCATTCCATTGTCCCACTACTTGGCTGTCTCTCCTTAATTACCATAAACTCTGTTCACACCTGTGAGTGAGCGTACTATTTTCTTCTTTACTTTTACAATGATTACAGAGATTTGGATTTCATTTAAAACTTTTATTTCAAATGTTATTGCACAAACACTGATAGCCATTTCCCAAACAAAACAAAAGAGTTGCACATTGAAAACAGACTTAGCATGAGCAACAGTAAGCATTTCTTTCCTTGAAACTCACATCCATTGAAAATGCATCTGGCCAGTGGCAGATTGTGTCTGTTATGCCATGGGCAGTTTTCAAACCATTGGCCCCATGCACACATTTTAGGACCATGCATAAATGCATATTTTCTTTGATTCACCTTACTAATTGTTTTAAATTATTTTTCCTGTGTATTTTAAACTGTTTCTTGTTTAATACAGCAACTTTTATTAGAGTGTTAGTCCCTGTCTGTGTAGCAGCTGGTCTAAAAGAGTGGAAAGTATTATAGCCTTGCATTGCCATTGTGCTCTCCATGGCTTTAAACCATGTCTCAGTGATTGCACCGAGGTTAGCTTTCTCTAGGGTTAGGAGATCTTGTAAAAAAGGAAGTTTCTTGTTTAGGCTCCTAGCATTAAGCAGTAAAACCTTTAGATTTTCCTGGTTTTGATTTGCTATGTTGGAAGTACTTTTAGTCTGACATTGCCTAAAAAAAGGGCACAATGGGGGAGGACAATGTTTTAGCTAATATTCGAAAGCCTTGAGGGGTGAGTTGCAGATCATCCCTGCTAAAGAAGTGAGCATATCTCCAACGTCTTAGAGCAAGAAATCTGGACAAAGCCATAAAGAAAAATAAAGTGGGACAAAGGCCCAAAAATAGGAACAATTTTTAAACATTGCTCTTACAAACCTAGACAGCTGAGAGAATAACAGGTTGTTTTCTGAAGGGTATGAAGTCTGAAACTCAAATGCCTGTCATTATTTTCTAACTTGGCCAGAAAACCACAATTTTATGAAAAACTGACCAAAAATAGGAGGTAAAAATCTGGTCATTCTGCAAAAATCCGTACAGTTGAGAGGTATCCTGACAGATATTGCACTCCATTAGAATGACACCAGAAACTAACTACATCAGTCATCTTCTGTTCATATTGTGACATCATCCTTGGAGAAGTAAAACACTGCTCAATGCTAAGCTCATACCAGCTTAGAACACATATTCAAAGAGTTCCATGATGTCCTTCTTCATATAGTCTAGGGAGGTATGTCTTAGGTTATATCCATCCACATAGAGTATGACTGAGCCATACTGGTACTTGTGGTCCAATGACCTGAGTGTGTACATAATGTGGTGGATCTTGGCAACTGACGGTGACTTTCTCCTTACTCAGTCTGGTGAGAGGGATGTCAGTGTGCCTCACAATGGAGTTTTTAATGACTAGAATGTTGTATTGCATGGTGACTTGTCTCATGGGCTCCTTGAGATGTAGCTGCATGTGTTGATGTGAATGTTGTTTTGAAAGAATACATTTGGGGCTGCTGAGGATATTTGTTATGCTTACTTCATCTAGGAGGTCTTTTGGGGTTTAGGAAGTTTAGGTCTATGGGTCTTCTTTAAACTATGTGTGATGGGTGCAGCCTGTGTGCTACTGACAACCTGATTGTCATTAGGAGTGCTCTTATGTGAGATCCTTGCCTCAATTGACATTGTGTAAATACATCTCTCAGATACCTTATCAGTTTGTTTAAGAATTAACATGAGGCAATTTATACATTACCTCAGGATGCCCATATCCACTAAGCTGGTAATGGAAGTAGTGTGAAAGTTCATAACCATGGCAGCAGGTCCTTTTTTTATTGACTAGATGGTTCCAATGATAATCTAAAGTAATATCAGGTGTATCATTTTTGCAACTTTGGGAGTCATGCTTGTCACTGCAAATTAGTTTCCCTTTGTGGTTAAATTTCAAGGGTGCTTTTACAGGAAAAAATGTCAACTCAAGATGTCTGTGTTTATACAGGTCACTGCCAAACACTTTTGGGGAAACTAATAAGTAGACCCTGCTCATTTATGAAGTATTTAGGGAGGTATTCTGAAGTTAAGTTAATCAAGCAGTACATACTTAAAAGAAAGAATTAGTTTTGTCAAGAATGATGAATTGAGGGGATTTGCCTGACTGGCCCTTGCCTAGCTACTACTAGTGCTGGTTTCACCACAACTTCACACTGCTGGTATACAATGCCCCTTTGTTTCTTCTTTCACCAAAAGCAAAACAGTAGTACTAATTTCAAGATGAGAAGCAGGCCACAGACTCTTTGGTGATCAACATTCTTGTCCCAAATGACGGAAGGCTCTGTAAACTTATTGTAGCCTTTTTGTGGTAGATGTCTTGAATAGTAACCACACCAATCAGGAAGGTCCAACACAGACACTCACTGCAAAATCAGAAACAGTCAGGAATCAATGCAATCTGCTCCTTCTCTCATCAGGAGCAACATATAAACACAAATTCCAAGCTGGTACCCATGAAGCAGTTATTAGGCTTTCTGGCAATCAGTCAGCAGTCTCCAGGAAATACTGTCCCTGTGCTCCTTCTCTCACCGAGAGCAAAACAGAAGTAATAATCCCAAGATGACTACTGAAAGAAAGAATGTAGGCTCTCCAATAATTGGTGGTCTTGAACTAGGTGTTGCAGATTTTAAAAGTAAGATGGAAAATTGGTTAATATCCTAAGAGTTGCAATGTGCACTAAGCAGTTAAATATGAGAAAGGGGGTAGGTAACTTATGCTTTAGTAAGCTAAGGGGAGCACCACTAATTTTTAAAGAGTAAGATAGAGTGGAAGGGGTGGGCATTTCTTATTCTCTCTGTATGGAATACAGTTGGAAGGCCAATACATTTAAATACTTGAAATGGGTGATCTCAAAAAATGATAATGTTGTGCTTATTGACAATGGCCAATGAAAGATTAGAGAGAAAGAATTATGTGGTCAAATTAACATAACGGGTGGCAACTAGAGAGAAATGTAATTTCTGAGTGGCTCACAAGAGACATGGCTGTGGTCTCTTTCCTAGTTTAAATATGCAATTGAAAGCAGAATACATGTAAAACACAGTGTAAAGAGAATGCACTGCAATATACAAAATGGAAGAAGTCATTGAAGCAATGCAAATTACAATAAAGCAAAAAATCAAACTAACCTTTTCATCAGAGCAATCTATGGTAGAGTCTGAACTATTCCAGTAAAACCTTGGAATGTTTTATTTTACCCCTTAAATAGAAAGTTTAGTTCCTAGTTTGACCACAGTTCACATGTAGTTAACATTAATTGACCTATTCTAATCTCTGTGTAAATCATAACATTCAACTGTGGTCTATTTCCTAGTTTAAATATGCAATTAAAAGCAGAATACAAGTAAACCATAATGAAAATACACCACAACATACAAAACAGAAGAATGCAATGAAGCTATATAAATTGCAAAAAAGGAAAAAGAAACTAACATTTAGCTCACAGCAGTCTATGGCAGATTCTGAGTGAGCGTTTCCAGTAAAAACATTGGAATGCTTTATTTTGCCCCTTAAATAGAAGATTTAGCTCCCAACTCAACCCTCAGTTGACAGGTTATTAACCTTAATTGACCTGTTCTAATTTCTTTGTGCTCACAAAAGACACATTTGTGGTCTCTTTTCTGAAACTAAAAGCAGAATACAAGTAAAACACAGTATAAAGAAAATACACCACAAATCAAAGCAGAAGAAGGCAATGAAGGCTTACAAACTACAAGAAAGCAAAAACAAACTAACCTTTCCCTCACAGCAATCTGTGGAAGAGTTTTAGTGAACCTTTTCAGTAAAACTGACTAGAAAAGCTCACTTGGCTACCTCTTCCCAGTAGCCATAAACATTGTTCAAACGTGTCTGTGTACACACTATTTTTTACTGTACTTTTACAATTGATTTGCTATGGTTTTAGAGATCATAACAATGTTGAATCACTGAATCATACAACCAAAAGGTTGTAAGATGGGAAAGGTTGCAAGATGGGAATGCTGATGCCCACCTGTTCAAACACCAAGACTTGCCCCCCCATGGACAAATTTGCTAACAAAATGAGACAACCTACTGTATATAGGTGTCCCTTTTCAGGAGCAGCCCAGGAGTACTCTCTGGTGACGAAACTTGGCAGAGTCACAAAGAAGAAAAACAATGGCTGAGGGAATTAAGCCATGTACTACAGGAAACAGTTCTTTAACATCTCATAACTTTACTCATCTAAATTAAGGGCTTGACAACATTTTGTAACCCAAAGACAGTGCATTTCACATTTGTGTGACTGCAAAAGAAAACTCAATTAAAAATACATTTATGATTA
>NC_056743.1:1240874527-1240934527 GCF_019279795.1 Protopterus annectens
TTTTGAACATTTAGATTATGCAACATTGCTCTTTTTTTCTTTTAGATAGATTCATAAATTGTTACTAGGCTAATGGCCTGGGGGACCTTTCCCAAAAGAATAATGAGTCCTGTATCCAAATAGGGCATTGAGAGCCAGGCATTTATAAGTTACCTCTCTCCATAAGGGACATGGGTGTCAGGCCTGGTGTAAATTTTCTATTTCCCATCCATTGATCTAAATTGCACTTAAATTGGGTAATAGCAGACTCAGCTTCACATAAATGGAAAGCCTGTTCCACAGGAGGGGCAGTCTCTGAGACTGGGACACATACCTTCCTCTCCAGCATGTTCTGTTTAAATCACAGACAAAATTCAGACCCCTTAACCTTGCATTTCTGGTACTGTGTGACTTACTAATATACAGGAGATTCATAAGTGTGGGGTTTATGGATGCCTTGTAAGCCAGGCATAGATCACCCCTAAGCAATCTATAGGAGACTGAGAAGAGGGAAAGGGCTTTAAGGTGCTCTGCATAAGGAAGATTTATCATGCCTTGTATGTTTTTTGAAAGGAACCTCTAAGGGCACTCTAGCTGCTGTATATGCTTGGTCAGGTACATACCGAAGGGAGCATTGTACTCTATAGTTGAACTGATAAGGGAGGAGTACTGTGGGATAATGGCCTCTTTGGACCTAGATGCCATACTGTTACTTATAAGTTGCACAGCATAGCAGGATTTCCCTGTCTCTGTGGTCATGTGCTGGTCAAAGGTAAGGCTACTGTTTATATGTCTACCCAGATCCCTGACCACTGACCAAGGCTTTTGACATAATACCCCACTCAGGCATCATAGACAAGGTCACTAAATTAGGTATAAACTCCTTTATCACCCACTGGATAGCCAACTGACTCACTGATATGATCCAGGAGGTCAAAAAAAGTGAGGCCACCTACAACAAGATGCCAGTCACTAGTGGAGTCCCCCAGGGAACAGTACTGGGCCCACACCTTTTTGGTATTTATTTCTGTAAAGTGGAAGCAAACGCTGAAGGTTTATGGCTGACAAAGTTTGCAGATGATTGCAAGCTGGGGGTTATCATCGACTCCCCTATAGACACTATCATTCTTCAAAAAGGCCTATCTCTGACAAGCAAATGGTGTTAAAGCCATGGTCTTAAACTCAGTGCTGAGGAATGCATAATGGTACCCTTTGGGAAGTCAACATCCCAGCTACTTACCTTGCTGATAATACATATCTAAGAGTTGACCTAGTGATCAGGGATCTGGGTATGCACTTAGACAGTAGCCTTAGCTTCGGCCACATTGAATCACAGCCTTGCCCTTATCCATTGCTTTGGTGACCCTCTCAATGCAGTCCACCAGATTTAGAAGGCATGACCTTCATTTAATAGAGCCAAACTGTGATGGGTCCAGCATTTGCATGTTACTTATGTCCTTATTTATCGTGTCCATGATGATTCTTTCCATGGCCTTACCTATGAGGCTGATAAGACTTACAGGCCTGTAGTTACCTGGATTAGTGGGTAGATCTCCTCTGTGCAGGGGATTAATTGTAGCATTGATGACCTGTTCCCTAGTAATGGTTGGAGGGATTGTGGTATGCAGTATTTCCTTTAGACCATCGGGGGAAGTAAGGGGAGTAAGCTGAACCTGCTATCCAAAAGGTTGGCAATGGCTTCCGGTTAAGTGTGCATGATGCCATTTACAATAAGTTCTGTGCATTGCTGAATATTTCCCTTGTGGTTATGGATACCTTGAGGTTATGGACATACCTGTAGACAGTGTTGTAGCTGTCCTTTGCCTGTGAAACTATTTTTTCTTCAAATTTAAGCTTTGAAGTATTAACAGATCCTCTTAGCTGCTTGCTTAGATTGGTCTGGGTGTTTTTAGTACTAGTATACTGGGCTTTGCCCTAATTATTCGTTGTAATGTATTAATTTTTATTATGTATGATGGATGAAATATCCTCACAAACTGCTTGCTGTATTTTACTTTTCTTTCTATTATTATGTTTTTTGCGTTTTGCATTTGTTACTGTTCCATGTTCATGAGTGACCTTTATACTTCTGACAATTATAAGAACCTTTTTGTTTGTCCCTTTTTTATTTTCAGTTTGGTAGTACATATTAGGTCAGCTTCATAAAGGTTATATCAAAGTGTGACTATGTGTACACTTAGTGTAATCTATCTGCGTGAATAGACAGCATGATCATTGTTGTAAGGTTGTTCTTGAATTCAGAAAGTGTGATAACCTTTATAAATTGGCCTAATATTTTTTTCCGGTCAGCATTTCTGTTTTTCTGCATCTTTCTTTTCCCTTCTAGTGTACTGTTTTAACAGTTTCTGATTAACTATTTACATTTTCTATCAATATGCCTTCTAAGTTTTCCATTATAACTTCACAGTTTCCCTTTTGCCTTTTCCTGCTACAGTAATGTCCTGTATTGTTTCAGTTCTATGAGATCCATTGACTATGCTAATTTCTTCTTCACCCATACAAAGATTCCTTTATACCTTCTTTCTGTGTTCATATATCACCCTTTCTGCCCTTTCCTTTTCAGTGAAGTCACGTTTCATTTTGTTTTATTTAGGTTGCATATTTATGATTTCTAATGCTATCTTTCCTGAATTTGCTGTCATTCTTGTGCTGTTGCTTTTTAATCAGGAGCAACTCATGCTATAGGACTGCAGGACTGCAGGACTGCAGCCCCCAGCTGTGGAAACAAAAGAAAATAACAAAATAGAAAAAAAAACTTTTTTTCAAGTACCGGAACAACTCGCCCATGATTGATTTACTTTCCTCAAACTTGTGCATGCGAGTTTTACAGATTGGGAACTCCAGACTGCTTTATTAGCAGTCCAGACAGGAGGAAAGGCCATCTTTGCCCTGCAACCCAGAAGTCTATGCGGTGACGACAGCACAGAATGGAAGATGTCTGGACTGCAACATCCACAGGCTGGAGCCTGTTCTCATGGGAAAACTGCTTGTGGGACTGTAGGGAACTGAAATGTGTGTGGACTGGAGCCCTTCTCTCTGCACAGGTAGGGAACTGAGATAAAAGTGGTGTGTGTATGTGTAATGCCCCAAGTGCTATATGGTGTTGGGTAGAGAACAGGCTTGAACTCTGTACCTTGAGCCTAGGTGGCAAAAGCCTGAAGTCACTACCCGCCACCATTTGTAAATAAATTGCAGATTTTTCCCTCATACTTGTTCTGTTCCTCATACAATCTGTGGTTTCTGTATGTGTCCTTGCAAAGTGAGTAATGCATTGGTGTAGTGGTAGCATTGTTACCTGACAGCTACAGGTTCTCTGGTTTGATTTTGGCTGGGGTGCCTTCTGTGTGGAGTCTGCATGTCCTCCCTGTGTTTGTGTCAGTTTCCTCTGGTGTCCTCCCATCTTACAAAGACATATGTCTGTCTGGAGTGTTTCTCCCTGGGCCTCTGTTGAAAATTGACTTTTGTTCCAAGTCAGACTTTTCTGGATAATAAATGTTAAATAAAAATGACACGCATTTGAATTTCAGACTTCATATTCTTCAGAAAGTACATGGTAATACAAAAGCTTGTATTCTAGCAATATATTTGAAATTTGTCCCTATTTTTGGGACTGTATTCCTCCATTATTGGCTTTGTCCAGGTTTCTTGTGCTAAGGTTGAGAGCTATGGTAAGAACTGAATTCACTGAATATGTTTTGGGGCTGTATTCCCCCATTACTGGCTTTGTCCAGGTGTTTTTTGCTAAGAGGTTGGGAGCTATGGTGAGAACTGAATTCAATGAATATGTTTGGGAGCTGTATTCCCCCATTATTGGCTTTGTTCAGGTGTTTTGTGCTATGAGGTTGACAGCTATGGTGAGAACTGAATTCACTAAATGGTAGCCATTTAAGTTTCAGTCTTCCTCTCTTGCACAAAACAGCTGATTTGGGATAGTGGTATTTTGCTCTGACTGTTTTGCATAGGGTCCTGGGTTCAAGTCTTGGCAGTGAAATGCATGGTGGTAATACAGCATTTTATTCTAGCAACTTTCCAACATTATGCAAGTAATGTTTAAAATGTGCTCCTGTTTTTTGGGCTTTTGTCCCTCTGCCCCCAATAAATTTTGGCTTTTTCCAGATTTCTTGTACTGCAAAGTTCAGAGATACAGCTGAGCGAGTAGATTTTACAATGAGCTGAGAGCTGCAGGGGAGCAAAAGTTTAGTGCTGTTTATGCCAAGTCTGCTTGCATTGTTAATAGTACAACAGGTAGTGTACTTGCTTTTGCTGCAGAAGGCTGTGGATTCTACTCCCACAGTAAATAGATGCATTGCTGATACTGTACTGTGTTGCAAAGGGGGTGGATGCTGCACTCCTTTTTGGTGAAGATACCTAGTAACTATGAACCTGTTATCACTTTGCCATCCATTCCCTATTGCAGTATAACTAGCTTATAATTTTTAGTGTAAGACAGGCAATGTATTCCTCAAGGGCAACAGGCACTTTATTTGTAGATGAAACAATGAAATATAAAGTTGTTTGCTAGCAGCAATCTCTTCATTAGTTACAGATCCCTTTAATGTGAAATTATTTAGATGACCTTTACTTCTTCAAGGATTGTGCACATGTACTGATACTGGTGGACTGTAGAAATTTGACTAGACTTTTATGATGGAAATGTTCTGAACTGGGCAGTTTTGTCATTACTGGTGCATGCATTTTGTTTCATTGTTTACTGGAAAAAATTCAAAACAATAAATTTAAAATGCCCTCTAAAACTGTACTGTATTGTACAAGGAATATAATTTCATACAATCAGGAAGGTGTATGAAAGAGCATGTGTATGTTTCGTGTGCAAGAGGCCTATGATTTGAAAACAGCCCAAACTCAAAGCTAATCTTTATCTGCCACTGGAAAAATGCATTTTCTTTGAATGTGAGTTTCAATGCTATTTCAATGAATGTGAGTTTCAAGGGAAGCGAAGTTTTAATGCTAAGACTGTTTTCATTGTGAGAGTGCATTGCTCTGTTTAGCAGATATCTATTAGTGTTTGTGCTGTAAAATGCAAAATAAAACTTTCAAATGAAGTCCAAATCATCGCAGAAGTAAAGCAGTATGCACATTAGTGTTTATGGTAAATGGGGTAAAATAGCCAAGTAGTGGGTCATTGGAATGGCTGCGGGGGGAAGCTCTATTCAACCATGATTTTGTGAGGGGGAAGAGCAGCAAACTCAAAGACAGCCCCGGCTGAACTATACCTCTTAACTGTCCAGATGGAAATGTTTTGCAGAATTAATAGATTTTTGCTTCTAATTTTTGGTTTGTTCCTCAAAACATGTGTGGTTTTCCGGCAAATTATTTAGGAATGAAGTCACTAAATAATGACAGATGCTGAGTTTCAGACTTCATAACCTTTAGAAAAATGCATGCTAAAGCAAGACCTGTTATTCTATCAACTGTCTCAGTTTATACAAGAGCAATTTTTAGTATTGTTAATATGTTCCCCCAGTATATTTGGCCTTGTCCAGATTTCCTACATTAACAGGTTGAGAGGTACGTGCAAATAAATTGCTTTATAGATTTAACCATGTCCAAACCTCTCAACTGTCTGTGATTTTGGCTCAAAATGTTGCTCTTCCCCTAATAATCCCTCCACAAAATGGCAATTTTGGAAGAAAACATGGAGGGTTTACAATTAATAAAGGGTCTATATTAGAACATCGAAGTTTCAAAACTTTGAATGTTCTAATATCGACCCCCTAATATCGACCACTATTTAGCAAACGCTGAAAATAGCAATGCTACAGAAAACCAAATTTTTTCCTAGGGAAACAATTTGGTCGTCCGTTTCTGTCACTTCGCTATTTTCAGCACAGTGGTGGAAAGTTATGGGTCAGGTTCAGGTAAGTGTGCAATTGGGCATGGGTTACGTGAGTTAGGGTTAGGGCGTGGGTTAGGTATGTGTGCGATTGTGTGGACATGAGGGTTAGGGCAGGTTAGGTGAGTTAGGGTTAGGGCACGGGTCAGGTAAGTGTGTGATTGTGTGGACATGAGGGTTAGGGCGGGTTAGGTGAGTTAGGGTTAGGGTGTGGGTCAGGTAAGTGTGTGATTGTGTGGACATGAGGGTTAGGGCAGGTTAGGTGAGTTAGGGTTAGGGTGTGGGTCAATTAAGTGTGTGATTGTGTGGATGTGAGGGTTAGGGTGGGTTAGGTGAGTTAGGGTTATGGTGCGGCTGAAGTGAGTGTGTGATAGTGATGGACCTTAGGGTTATGGTTTGGGTTAAGGTAAGTGAATAGTTAATGGTGTATGTACAGTTTAGTGTAGAGTTAGATGTAAGATTTTAGGTGTATGTGTGTAGATTGCTGTTTGTTTGGTGTTCTTGTGTTGTGTGTATGTGTTTTGGAACAGCAAATTTTTTCCCTAGGAAAAAATTCGCTCTTCTGCATGTTCGATGTTGTAAGCATTCACTGAATAGGGGTTGATATTAGAACATTCTGTTTTGAAACTTCGATGTTCTAATACAAACCCTTAATAAATAACTATAATAATCAGAGTTATAGATTACTTTTATTTCAGAAATGCATGTAGAAATTAAAAATAAACTCATTAGCCACCTCCCCCAGATATCTACATAACTTATCTACAAGAATTAAGATACAATCTAAAGCAAATAACATTAGTAGTATATATCATGAAAAGAAAGGGAAAAAAGTATCAGATATAGGAGACATTTTTGAAGCATTTCAATTCCATTATATGGAACACTTCAAAAAAGAAGATTTAGATACTGACCAAATAAACTTAGATACAAACCTTATCAATATAAAAAAAAATCCTGAAAACTTAAAAATAGACCTATAAAACTCTATATCCTACAAATAAATTGTTGACAAGATAAAAGACAGTAAATCTAGCAAAGCTCCAGGGATAGATGGTATAATTACAGAAGTTTACAAACTCTTCCCTTCAACAGTAATCTCCCTTTTTCATAAAACCTTGCTAGAAGTCCTGTCACAAGCAAAAATACCATCCTCATGGAAATATTCTCTTATAACACCAATTCTAAAAGATAATAAACCATCAGACCTATGAACCTCATACAGACCTATATTATTACTGAATAATGATTACAAAATATTCATGTCAATCCTAGATAACAGAATGAAAATCCCACTTTCAAAGACAATTAATAATGATCAAACTGGATTTTTATATAACAGGCACACACATGATAATATTAAAAGGACACTTACTCTTATAGATTATGTGAATAAAGAAGATAGCGAAACACTTGTAATCTGATTAGACATAGAAAAAGCCTTTGATTCCCTCAACCGGGAATATCTATTTAAAACGTTAGTATTATTTGAATTTCCTCCTCCCTTCATCTTATTACTAAAAACATATATATTAATAACTTAGCCTACATTAAATTGGGTCCTTTCACCTCAGAATCTATCCATATAACGTAAGGTACTAAACAAGGATGCCCCCTTTCTCCTATTTTATTTGCTTTGGCTATAGAAATACTTGCAGAAATAATATGCAATAATCCAAGAATAAAATGAATAGAAGTCTATGACCAGTACATATCTAAAATAATGCTTTTTGCTGATGATATTTTATTAACCCGATCAAATTCCTGAGAGACATTAGGAGAGCTAGAAGAAGTACTGGAGAAATTTTATAAGATTTCAGGCCTACACTTTAATAGATTAAAATCAAAATTTCTATTTTTAAATAAGAAAAAAGAACTACAAGTTACAGATATATCCATCATAGGAAAACAAGAACTTATGCTAAATTATTTAGGAATAGTGTTATGCAAAGATATAAATGAAACAATGTTAATAAATTATAAAAACATTATTGAAACAATAAAAATATATATAGAAAAGTGGAACAAAATGATATTAACTTTTGAAGACAGATTGCAATTAATAAAAATGGTCTTATTGCCAAAAATACTATACGTAGCATTAGCAATACAGTTAATTCCTGAAAGATGCATTCTTAAAGAAATAAACTCATGTTTAATAAAATTTTTTTGATATCCCAAAAAGAATAGATTAGTTCTAACTCATCACATTAAACCCTGTAAACAAGGAGGATTGAACTTCCCAGAAGTAGAAACATATATAAAAGCATCTGTGCTTGAAACTACAATAGACTGGATAAACCCAAATTATTTTGCCAACTAGAAAGAATTAGCAACGGCTATACTAACAAATGAATTTAATCTGTTAAAAAAAGTTTTAATAGTAGACAAATCAAACAAACCCTGGTACATACTATGCATAAGTATACAATATAATATAACAAAACCTTCTAAAACAACACTGATTAATCATTACATCAATTCCTTTAGGAAACTTATCAATGCAAACATAGATCTAAAACTTGGTTTGACCTTTTAACCCCATTTACCATCACTAAGAACTTTCCTCACAAAATATCTAGGGAAACAATAACCTCCTGAGAACAAAATGGATTCTTATGCTGGTTTCAATGTGTAAATAAATTAAATGTTTTAGATATACATATGATAAAAACTGCTTACAATATTCCAACACAAGACTGGTTAACCTTACAAAGCATTCTAATGTACACTCAAGATTTATGCAGTTTAATTAATAATTCCTCATTTAAATATATTCCAGATCTAATAAGTTTTATGTATGAATTTATATATAATAGTTGTGAAAAGAAAAATTCCATTTCAAATCTATATAAAGAGTTAATAACATCTAAAACAATTCCCAAACCATCATACTGGCAATTCTTAACAAAAGGTTAGTCGTTGCAGTTAACAGAAGAAATTAAAACTAACATCTTACTTATCAGTTAATTACACCTCTAACACACAGTACTGGAAAATATTTAACTGAAAATACTTACATAGAGCATTTTTAACATCAGATAGAATTAAAAAGATCAGTACTACTACAAACGTTTTTTGCTGGAGGTGTGAAAAGTCAAATAAATCAGAATTGATTCATATTTTTTATAAATGTAATAAAATTAAATCATATTGGAATGGAATCAATAATTTTTTACAAGCTTTATTTAATGAATCATTTACCTTAACTAAAGTATTGATTATACTAAATGTAAATGAAGGCCCCTACCTGAATAAGACAAATATGTATTTGTTATGGACAATACTTGCTATATCTAGGAAATGCCTAACTAGAAGGTGGAATTCAAATATACCCCTGACCTTGGAAGAATTCTACACTTTACTGAAGACAACTGCATCGATGGAAATAAAAATCAAAGAACTACAACTCTATCCCAGGCCATTGGTAAATAATCCTTGGAAGAATGTTATATCTTTGTTGGACTCTCTGCAATAATCAATATTGTATCTCTGATAACTGATCTGTTAATTCTATATTTAATAACATACAGCGTATATAACTGAAAGGTAGGCTATTGTAAATATTATATATAGTTGTTTAAAATGTTATTTAAAAATATTATGTAAATGTTATTTTATTTGAAAATAAAAAAATATTTGAGAAAAAAACAGAAATGCATGTAGATTATTTTATTTTGTCAGCTGCTCAAGTTAGCAGTACTAATATTAAAGCATGTCCCTTCTTTGACAGGTTCCCAGCTGTATTGTGTGGTTATTTTATATTTTTGCATCACATTTTTGGTCCATTTTTCATAAAATTTAGTTTTTTTTTTTTTTGGCAAATTAGTAGCAAATCATTAAAGAATGAAGTTAAAAAATAATGACAGACATTTCAGTTTCAGATTTCATACCCTTCAGAAAATTCATACTAATGCAAGACTTACTATTCTTTTATCTTTCTACGTTTATAAGAGCAATATTTTAAAAAATGTCCTTATTTTGGGCTTTTGTCCCACTTCTATGTATGGCTTTGTCCAGATTTCTTGTTCTGAGGTTGAGAGGCATGACAGATGTGTCAGGGCCATCACAGTCAGCCAAAGACATTTCAAATTGTGACATAATTGTTGCACCCTGCTCCCCCATGTAGTGACTCTGGATGTGTCCAAGCAAGGCAAGGAGCAATTATGCTGTGTAAATGTGCAGAGTATCCCTCCATCCAAGGTAGACACAAGTACTACAATGGCTTTTCATCTGTCCTGGATTTTGCAGAATGTTTTGGTTTCTGTCATATTTTTATACTGTTGATTTATGCTTATTATTATTCAGAAGGTGCCCGTTGCTTTGTTTAAGTAGCAATGCTTTAATGACCATCGGGTAAGCTTGTCTGAGATTGTAAGATGCAAGAACGTTTTAATAAGCATACTGTTAAAGAATTGCCAACGTTGAAAGCCTTTCTGCCATGCAGAGAATACTTACGTAACTAGATAACGTATAAGGCTTGGGTATTGAAATGCATACAACAGTATTTGTAATAAAGGACAGGATTACATTATTTTAAGAAGCTCATTACATTTGTTGGAGTTGGAGACTTGCAGTCATCTTTGCAGGCTTTAGCTGCAAACTAAACAGAATGCTAATCTATCTTGTGTGGTCCATAACTTGTGCAGTAATCCTTTAAGCAATGTATGTTGAGCTTGTTTCTTGTTTGCTTTTAATTTTTTACTTTGATCATGTTTTCTTCATGAAACAAGTAGATAGTTGTTGTCAGGCAGCAGGTCTTTTTTGGATAAGAAACATTTTTACAAGTGGGGGTACCACAGAGATTGCTACTTTCAGCATGTTGCTTGATACTTTAATAAAGCTGAATATAAATTATAATTAGAACTGCAGTGCAAGGAGAAGTGGTTTGAGTTGAGTGCTGCTTGTTTTTCTTATACTTGAAATTGACTGGCATTCCAGTAATGTATTTAAAAAGTAATTTATTTTTTCATGCCTCACAACCTTTGTGTTTCCATCTAGATATTAAGTAAGCTGTCATGCAGCCAATGCACTGAAATATTTTTTTTCTTCTACACTTAATTTTGTCTTGATTGGACTCTTATAATGATGGTTTGGCACCCAGAGCAGTGTATTTAATTAAAGTTACAGTTTTTGTAGTTTTGAGCACAGCTCCTCCCCTTCTTGTTGGTCACACCTATTCCCATTGACCCCACCCATTTAGCTGTCTCCTGCAGCCCCCCCCCCTGGATTTGAAGTCACCAGCCACCACTGTAAATTCTAATGTGGCATGTTCTTACTTATTTAATTTCCCTGTGTACTTCAGCAGATTCAGCAATCTGCCATCATCTAATAATTATTTTACTTTTTGTTTTATTTCCTTGGATATTTAACTTTAGATTTCTTTTCTTCTTACTTCCCTTTCTTCCCTTACTATTCTTATGTTGTTGTAAGCATGAGTTTTCAACAGATGTCATAAATGTGTCATGTGATATGACAGACTGTTTTTATCAGAGATACTCTGTCATCTGTCTACCTCTATATTGCTGTCCAAAGTGATATTTCCATCAGTGACAGGTAGAGCTGCAGCTCTATAGGTGTACTCTTCCCTGCATTGTTTGATAATATTGAACAACAGTTTTCCATGCTGTTCTCATAATACATTTGCAACTATAAAGGTTACTCTCCATCATAATACTTATAATGCAGTATATATCCCTACAATTTTTAGAGTTCAAACGGGCTTTCTTGACTGGTCATAAAGTAGTTTTATGGAAAATCAGACAAGAGCAACAACATACTTTTCACGTCTGTTGTTTATATGAGTAATATTTTGCGTATGATTATCTGAGACAGGTGTAAGCAGTTTAGTAATGAAACAGAGACTGCTGCTATCCTGAAGTTAATTTGCCCGTGACTACATGGCCAGGATTAAATTACTTCAGCAGAACGTACATTTTACACTGATGTACTGGAGAAATTTGGGTCTATCACAGGTTTGAAAGGTAACTATAGAAGTCCAACCTTTTCCCACTAAATGATGTTGGTTTTCCAGAAACATATTTCTTTCCATCAAAATAATGGGCCAAATCTAAGGTTAAACATGTTAGGAATAAGACTGAACTAATAAAAATGAACTTGGCCCCACTTATTGACTCACTTACAGGGCAGCTTAAAAGATAGAAACCCTTGAATTTCCCTTTTCTAGCAAAATACCCTGCACTGATCATCTCAAAACCCTATCTCTTTACTCCATATAATATAGACTTCTGAGGGTTGATCTTTGCCTGGAGTACAAGGGATTATTGGGCCCTATTTTGGGGTACCATTTGCACATCCACAAACAGCATCAGAACTAATAGATCCAAAGATGTACAGCTGGATTCATAAAGCCCTACATGGAGTGTAGGAATAGTGCAAGAGCTGCTGCATGCAGTATGGCTTCCGAGCAATCCAGAATCAAACCTCCAGGACATGCAAAAGCGCTTCTACACTATTCTGGCATGGACACCATTGCTATATGCTAATTACCTCATTTGCTGGTAAAAAACATGCACATGAGGTGAATTAGCAATCCAGGAAGCAGGCAGTTGTCCATGCCTGAACAGTGTACAAAGCAGAAATGTATTCAGCTAATAGCTTAATACATTTTTGCAAATTAAAAAATGGAGGCATGACAGCTCGAAAGAAAGTATGTATTGTAGTTAGTAGGCATGCCAATGGCCAACTATATGTCCATTGGCATGAAAAATAATTTACTTTTTATAAAATAAAACTTTCATTTTTTTGGCCGATTTCGGCCGTTTAAGCATAGGGCAGTGGCGGGCAAATGGGATCGTGCCGAAAATAAAAAATAAATGTGAAAAAGCAATTTTCAAGGAAATCTGCATTTTGTCATTATAGTCAATGACATGCAGAATGAAAACAATACCAGGGAACAGTGGCTGCTAAGGGGAAAAGCTCAGTGTGAGTGCAGTAACTATGGAGTAAGGCAGTGGGGTACGCAAATGAGGTGAATCTTACTGAATCACACATTTCTTCTAAGTTCCAGACTGCACCTAACCATGTAGGTGCTCTAATACAGCTGTATAAACAGGAGAAATAAATGATATCTAAAGGGGGCATGTAATGCTTGCTGTAAGCACATTAGAGCCCTGTTGCTCGGATTTGTGCATTGCTAAGCATAGCTAAGTAGGGGGTGTCCTACTTAGCTTAGATGTGCTTAGCCAAGTGTGTTCACGGCCAGGGCAGGCCATTTCCTTTTCAGCAGTATTTACACTCGCTGAATGGGTTTGCGCGGCACACACTGGGACTTAAAAAAAACACAGGAAATGGCAGCACTGTGTATATGTAAGCAGGGGGGTGTGTCCAGGGCTGTATAGCCTGTTTACCTTGCCTAAACGGGTGTGCGCACCGGGATTTAAACTACAAAAATAAAAAAATAAAAAAAAATACAGTAAATGGCAAGTGGAACAAGGCGAACAAGGGAAATAGCAGAATAGAGGTACTCAAATACAAGTAATACAGCTGGCAAGAGGAATGTATCATACTCAGCCAATCACACAGGCAGCATCTGCAACACACCGCTATAAACTATGCAAACACCCTTTAGTCTGGATTTTCCCACAAACTCTCTACCACCTGTATACACAGATGGGGAAATTTTACCTGACAAAACTAACAAAATGTTAAGGGCTGCTGTCGCTCTCATACATCAGTATGTGCAAAAGGCACACACTGGGACTTAAAAGAAAAAACACAGGAAATGGCAGCACTGTGTATATGTAAGCAAGAGGGTGTGTCCAAGGCTGTATAGCCTGTTTACCTTGTCTAAACGGGTGTGCGCACCGGGGTTTAAGCTACAAAAATAAAAAAAAATTAAAAAATACAGTAAATGGCAAGTGGAACAAGGTGAACAAGGGAAATAGCAGAATAGAGGTACTCAAATACAAGTAATGCAGCTGGCAAGAATGTATCATACTCAGCCAATCACACAGGCAGCATCTGCAACACACCGCTATAAACTATGCAAACACCCTTTAGTCTGGATTTTCAACCAAACTCTGCACCACCGGTGTACACAGATGGGGAAATTTACCTGACAAAAACTAAAAAAATGTTAAGGGCTGCTGTCGCTCTCATACATCAGTATGTGCAGAAGGCACACACTGGGACTTAAAAAAAACACAGGAAATGGCATACCTGTGTATATGTAAGCAAGGGGGTGTGTCCAAGGCTGTATAGCCTGTTTACCTTGCCTAAATGGGTGTGCACACCGGGATTTAAACTACAAAAATAAAAAAAATTAAAAAAATACAGTAAATGGCAAGTGGAACAAGGTGAACAAGGGAAATAGCAGAATAGAGGTACTCAAATACAAGTAATGCAGCTGGCAAGAATGTATCATACTCAGCCAATCACACAGGCAGCATCTGCAACACACCGCTATAAACTATGCAAACACCCTTTAGTCTGGATTTTCCCACAAACTCTGCATCACCAGTGTACACAGATGGGGAAATTTTACCTGAGAAAACTAACAAAATGTTAAGGGCTGCTGTCGCTCTCATACATCAGTATGTGCAAAAGGCTAAGGGTGGTGAAGAGGACAATACTGACAACCACCCCAGACTTATGAGGAGGAGGAGAAGAGTGCTCAGGCCCAGGCTAGCCTACCAGGGGCTAGATGATCTGGAGATAGTAGAGCACTACAGGGTGGACAGGGACTTACTGTAGCAAATTGTGGAGCTGTACCAGGCTCGCCTCACATCCAGAACAAAAAGAAGGGGACCTGTCCCAGTGGATACCAAGGTATGTGTAGCTCTAAGAATACTAGCTACAGATACTTTCCAAGGATCAACTGGGGATATCATAAGGGTCTCACAGGCGTCTGTGTCCAGCATACTCCACCAGTTCCTGGATGTCATGCGAACACATGCCGAGGAGCATATTAAATTCCCCAGCACCCGTGAGGAGCTGACTGGAAATATGTGTCTCTTCCCACTGTGTAGCAGACTACCCGCAAGTACTGGGTGCCATTGACTGCATGCATATCCAAATCAAAGCACCACCTGGTGACCAAGGTAGGGTCTACATAAACCGCATAGGGGTCCACTTCATCAAATGTCAGGTCGTGTGTGATGAACGTGTGTGCTGGCTGCCCTGGAAGCTATCACAACTCCCACATCTGGCATTCCTCACAGCCGTATCAGTGGTTTGCCAGGGGGGAACATCCTGTATGGCCATTTACTGGGGGATGCTAGCTATGCACTGGAGCCGTGGATGATGACATCCATCAGAAATGCACACACACCCACACAAGAACACCATAATGAGGCACATGCACAAACCAGGATCATTACAGAGCATATGTTTGGGATGCTCAAGTCACGATTCCCCTGCCATGACATATCCAGTGGAGCCTTGCAGTACTCTCCAGCCACATGTGCACACATGGCCATAGTATGTGCCATGCTACACAATATGATCCTGTGGAAACAGCTGCAGCAGGATCTAAATAGGGAAGGCCCACACAGCCCTCCACCATTGCCAAGGCCTCCACAGGCACAGAGTGACTTGGAGGAAGAACATACTGAGCCTGCTCCTGTAGGCAGATGGAGGAGTGCCCAGTACACCCTGGCCTTGTCAAAGAGGCAATGCATAGCACAGACACTGACACTGTAGGGCCCCAGGGACTGATCTCTCTCTCTTTGACTTGCACATACAGTAAAATGGATGCCAAACCACACCACCTATACCTGACCATGTATAGGCAGTGTATTGTGTGCATCCAACATAGTCATCCCTCAAGCACCATTCTCACAACAGCTGTAGGCACAAGGTTAGCCAGTCTCTGTAACAAATTAAAGTAATGGGGTGGACTTTTCTGATAGCATATCTATGGTATTGATCAAACATGTAAGGGAATGGGGTGGCTAGCTGGGGTAGATGCAGGTAACTGACAGCTCTGTGGGACAGCAGGATATGTATCCCCCGTACTGCCCTATGCACACAATGTAGTACCACCCTAGTTGACAAATACCACTGCAGTATATGTGGTGTGCCAAATAACTGGGGGGTCATAGGTCACATGCATGGATGTCAAAATGGGGGTCCAATACCCACCACCATCCCCACATAGCAGATCAGCTGTAGACAACCATACAGAAATGTCTGGCAAATGCCCCCACATGGCGACACCCATGAAATCCCCACCCACAGACTTTTACACAGTGATATCACAGGAGGTCTGGCAATGGCAGTATGGCTTTGAAAGGTAAGAAGTCTGAAACTACAAATGTCTATGAGAGAACAATCTGACCTGTGGTTGATACTGTTATGCCTGTAGTTTGAAAGATAGGGCACACCACCATGCTACGTGGGACCAAAATGTTAAGCAAATATCAGCAGTCTGTGCAGATGTGTAACGTGTACAGTCATGTCACCCCCCCCCCCATACTCCCATAGAAATGCAGTAACATGTTCCTAGACTTAAGCAGCATCTAGCGGTCACCCAGACTGATGGTGAAATAGTAACAAAAAGCAACTGTCAGTAACACCCATAGTCAACTTACTGTTGCCATCCCAGGGGCATCTCCTGCCAGCAGCCTGGGAACATATGATCATCAGAATACACTGCCCTGCTGCAGATGGCCTGCATCTGTCACACCTAGCCTACAGACCTCTGGGAAATGCCTATGCTTCACCCAAAGTGCACTTTAGGGAGTGTCATGGGGTCCACAGTACCAACATAACACAGTCCACAAAATGGAAAAAAAGGCCATGCTGACAACTGCTAGGAGCAAACCTGCCTGCATCAGGGAGCCAGAAATCAGGACAAAGCCATGAATAATGGGGTAATAAAAATCCAAAGAGAAGGACACCTGTGAAATACTGCTCTAATAGTGTTATAAAGTTGATAGAATGATTTGCAGTAGCATGGAATTCCCTGATGGGCAAGAAGTCTGAAACTGCAATGGCATCTGTCTGTAATATCTGACTTCAACCCTGAGTGACTTGCAAAACACTTTTGCTGAAAAACCACAATTGTTTGGGTAACCAAGATATATGAGTCATGTTATGGACATTCAATGATACTCTGGAGTTTAAACATGGGAATGCACCCACTGCAGGCAGGCCTAACCCTGGAAGATGGTGACATGTCTGCATCCACAGAACCCTAGACCACAGCCATGGAGAGTAACACACCCCTCCCTGATCACTCATCCTATGCAAAATCTTGACCCCCAACATGTGGCCATCCAAGCAAAATTAGATGGGGCATACATATATGTGTGACAAACACACACTCCAGGCTGGTCAAACAGTCTGACACACACAAGACCATTCAAGTGCAGTCAACCATTGAGGAGAAACCAATGCAAAGTACTGGTAGCTATAGCCAAACATATCTGCCCAGGACCCCCCGCACATATCCTATCCTCTACAAATATATCTGGAGTCTGACTGTCACCCTGATCCTGTCTGATTTATATTACCCAACTGTGGACTGGAAACCAGACAGGCCAGAACATAAATGCACAGAGATTCTACCATTGTAATATATCACCAAGGTGCTGGACCATTTCCACAGTACCAGCAGTCAGTTGCTTGTAGGCACATCCCTTAACAGGCTGGATACTGCAAGAATGCATGACATTTGGCCCATAAACCTTGTGTGTGCATCATCAATCCTGTATTCCTCTGGTAAATCACTGTGATGATCTGAGGGGGTATGTCACCAGGTAACAGTACATGACAGTGTCAAATGCCATATATGACAGATGTCTGCTACAACCAGCCCTTGTAACCTTTGCAACCCGTACATTACTGAGAGAAATTGTCACAGTCATTGTATGGCCCATTGTCTCCACATTTTGATCTCTAGATATCCTGCACCAACAGTTTGACAGGTATGGCCATAGCACAAAACAAACAGGACTGGGGTACAACAATCCCTGGAATGGAGTCCCACGTGTACTGTAGAAGGACACACAGAGCATGCTCATACACTTATAGAAATGTGAGCAGGATCTAGGAATGAACAGGCCTTACCCATCCAGTGCACTTTCCATTGCCCCACCTTAGCAGTCCTGAAGATGTCTGTCACCATAGAAGTCACTGTTATTAGGCCCAGCCTGTGGCACGTGCAATAACTGCATAACAAAATAGTACAAACAACTAGTTAGGTAGGAGTTCTAATCTCAGTCCTGGCAAATGTAAACGTGTGTGTGTATGTGTGTGTGTGTGTGTGTGTGTGTGTGTGTGTGTGTGTGTGTGTGTGTGTGTGTGTGTGTGTGTGTGAGAGTGTGTTCACAATTAAAAGCTTTTGGATCCATTCAAACCCAGTACATCCCCCCTTTCCCCACTATAGCAGTCCAGCAGATATCAGTAATCTTAGAAGTGCCTTCCATCAAGCCTCAGGCCCATAAGCTCTATTGTGCATGTGAAAACTGTATAACAAGATAGTACAAATAACTAGTTAGGAAGGAGTCCTAATCTCAGTCCTGGCAAATGTAAAAGTGTGTGTGTGTGTGTGTGTGTGTGTGTGTGTGTGTGTGTGTGTGTGTGTGTGTGTGTGTGTGGGCACCTCCCTTTTTCCCACTTTAGCAGTCCTGCAGATAGTCATCTTAGTGCCTTCCCTCAGGCCTCAGCCCCATAAGCTCTGTAGCATGTGCAAAAACTGCACAACAAGATAGTACAAATAACTAGTTAGGTAGGAGTTCTAATCTCAATCCAGGCAAGTGTGTGTGTGTGTGTGTGTGTGTGTGTGTGTGTGTGTGTGTGTGTGTGTGTGTGTGTGTGTGTGTGTGTGTGTGTGTGTGTGTGTGTGTGTGTGTGTGTGTGCACCTCCTTTTTCCCCACTCTAGCAGTCCTGCAGATATCAGTCATCTTAGAAGTGCCGTCCATCAGGCCAAAGCCCCATAAGCTCTGCGATGCATGCGATCACCGCATAACAAAACAGTAAAAAAAGCTAGTTAGGTAGGAGTTCTAATCTCACTCCTAGCAAATGCAAAAGTGTGTGTGTTCACAACTAAAAGTTTTGGGGTTTATTCAAACTCAGTACACCTCCCCTTTCCCCACTTTAGCAGTCATGAAGTTATCAGTCAACTTAGAAGTGCCTTATGTCAAGTCTGAGCCCTGTAAGCTCTGTGGTGTGTGTGAGAACTGCGTAATACAATAGTACAAATAACTAGTTAGGTAGGAGTTCTAATCTCAGTCCTGGCAAATGTAGAAGTGTGTGTGTGTGTGTGTGTGTGTGTGTGTGTGTGTGTGTGTGTGTGTGTGTGTGTGTGTGTGTGTGTGTATGTGTGTGTGTGTGTGTGTGTGTGTGTGTGTGTGTGTGACAGCTGTGTGTGCAAGACTGAGAAAGTTGTGTGTGTGTGACAGTTGTATGTGCAAAACTAAGGGAGTTATGTGTGCAAGACTGAGGGTGCTGTGTGTTTATTTAAAGGTGAAACAGTTTTATGCCATTCCCACCCTTGACACTTCACAGTGCTCCATCTTATCAGTCCAGATGATGTCAGTCCCTTATCAACAACCTTGGCCAGCTGTCAGCCCTATAAGCACAGTAGTGCATGTGATAAATGCTTAACACTACAGTACAAATGACTGGCTTGGCAGGGGTTCTAATTTTCCAGAAAGTGTGTGTGTGGGTATGTATGTTTGTAAGTAGAAGTATTTTGATATGTTTCCCACCCACTGCCCTACTTTATCAGTCCTGCTGATGTCATTACCCATATCAGCACCTTTGGTCAACTATCAGTCCAGTAAGCTCTGTAGTGCGTGTGGCAACTGCGTAACACTAGGATACAAATCACTAGTTAAGTAGGGGTTTTACTCTCACTCTGGCAAGTGTATATGTGTGTCTGTTTGTAGGGCAAAGTATTTTGATAGGTTAAACACCCACTGCACTACTTTATCAGTCCTGCTGATGTAATTCCCTTTATAGTTTCACAAGTGTGTAGTAGGTAAGGGCCCAGGAGCCTTAACAAGCCTAGCACATAGAAGGGCTCTACCATTGTGCCACCTGATGTTACGTTCCAGTGCCTGTATCAAGTATAGCCACTGCAGTGATCCTTTAGTTGAACTGTCTATTACCCATCCACTCATTGTTTCTCTGGAACAAGGTCAGCTAGGTGCTCTGCATGACATGTATGGGAAGTGTATTCCAGGGCATGTGCAGTCTTTTGGTGAGGGACCTGTCCCAGCAGCATGTTGTGGTCATTGTGGTACTGAGGTAGAGGTCTCTGTAGTGTGTGGTGTGGATGGATTTATATGTAGCATTTCTAAATCAGCTGGGTCAGACATGGCTTTGTAAGTCAAGCACAGATAGCTGCTAATTAGGTGATATGACACAGAGAATAGCTTGGGTCTGCTGAGTCTATCTGTGTAGTATGTGTGTCTAATGCCTAGGAACCCCTTTTGTGAGGTGCTTCTGTGGCTTCCCCAGTTGTAGCAGGTGTTTAGTGAGGTACATGGCAAATGGGCCATAATACTTGAGGAGTGGTCTAATGAAGAAATAGTAGACAGAAATCATTACCTCTGTCTTCCTGGATGCAAAAACCTTGGTAATACAATGTGCCATATAGATGGACTTCCTGACCAATGTGGTGCTTGAAGAAGAATTTGCTGCCAACCTGTGTCCCCAGATCTATTACAATGCATACAGTGTTCATTGGGCTCCCATCAGTGTGGTACTTGGTACTGTGTGTTTTACCAAGGGGGATGATGATGCATATTGTGGTGTTAAGCTTCTGGGCATGATTCCCACACCACTCAGTGGTCTCAGTGAGGCCTTTCTGTGAGATGTGTGCATCACTTATGGAGTTAATGATAGCTCCCAGCTTGCAGTCCTCTGTGAACCTGGTCGGACAGAGTTCTTTGCGTTGGGCTGGACTCCTGAGAAGTAGATGCTGGACAGGACACTACCCTGTACTGATCTCTGTGGGATTCCAGCTGCGACTGCTTGCCTGTCTGACCTGGAGTTTGACACTGTCATACTTGTGTGTTCTATGAACCAGTTTACAAAACAAACAATGATATATGGGTTGATGACTAATTTGTGGGGTTTATCAATAATCCCTCACTGAGGGATGGCATCACAAGCTTTGGACAGGTTGATATAGGCTGTATTTTGTGCCTTACTGTCATACACAGCCCTGGTGACACAGTCAAAGACATCAACCAGTATGAGCAAGCATGATCTGCCATTCACTAAGCTAAACTGTGTGGGTCTAGTGTTAGGAGATCACCTATATCTTCTTCAATCAGGTCCTTGATGATGCGGTCCATACCCCTACATAGTAGACATGTCAGGCTAAGGGGCCAGTAATCCCCACGGTCTGTAGATGCTACCCCTTTATGGAGAGGGATGACTGTAGTAGTGTGCCATGTTTTAGGGACAAAGCCTGAGGTGAGGCTGTGACTGACCAGGGCACACAGATTTGGTCCAAGGTCACTTTGTATGTCATGTAGAATGCAGCTATGGGTATGTTGGTGTCCCATGGAAGCTGTATTCTTGCCTGTGGACAATGCAGGTCTAACCTGGCCTGCAGTACTGCTGGATGCCTGCCATTCAACTGCCATTGTGATTGTACACTTATGGGGGAGAGAGGGGTAAACTGGCAGTGAAAGTGTTGCCAAGACTGTGGCCAATATCTGTTGTCTTAGGATAGGAGATAGTATTTTGCAGTAACTCACAGCACTTGTGTTTAATGCTGTGGAGGTTGTTGATGTACCTATCAAAGGCTTTTGTGATTGTCGTCAGCATTTTTACCTTCATAGATGCCTGTAGGGGATTCCATGTAAGATCCAAAGTTGTGTTTGAGGCTAATAAGGGGGTTAAACAGCCATGGAACACCACCTTTCTCTGCAACAATGTCCTCCTTCTGTTGTACACTTTAGTAATGGCAGGGGGCCATCATATTGTCACCAAGTGTTTGGAGGACAGTGTCTGGGTTCTGGTGGATATAGCTAGTACCATGCATTCATGCACCTGATTGTACCATGCATATGTGTATGCTTCGACAGTCATGCAGCTATTTCCCATTGCCATTTCCCATTCTGCTCATCTTCTGAGTGGTTGGCTGCTGAGATTCACCTGCATGAATCAACTGACAAAAGCTGATTTAAGTATACTTTTCTCTGCACTTATTTAAGATTAGAAATTTGTAGATAATTGTTATATATAATATAATACAGGGAGATAATACTCCCTGTCTCTAGCTGCAGTTAGTTGCCTGAAGTGTGAAAAAGTGTAGCCATCTGGATACATTGAAAGTTGTCAGACTGCTTTTGAAATCCTGTGTTAACTTAGCTTGGGGGTTTCTGCTTGCATTATAATCTGTGCTGGTCACATTTTTTAATTATTCTGCTCATCTTCCATGTGGTTGGCTGCTGACATTCACCTGCATAAATCACCTGACAAAAGCTGATTTAAGTATACATTTCTCTGCACTTATTTAAGATTAGAAATTTGTAGATAATTTTTATATATAATATAATACAGGGAGATAATACTCCCTGTCTCTAGCTGCAGTTAGTCTCCCTTGTAGTATTAATCTTGGTGGCTTTGGAATTACCCGCCTCTGCTGTAAATCTGTTTTTGGACACTCCTACTGGGCCCATCTCATTTGCTCACTCATCTGAATACAGTGAGATCATATTTTGATTTCAGAGACTCCTACCAGTCCCATCTCCTCTACTGTGTACAGAGAGAGCACTTGGGAAGGGCATCCACTATAGCATTTTAATCTGCTCTGTTCCCTCCATCTCCACAAAAAAAGTGACTTATAGTTTCTTGAGCTGCTCTTACATAACTGTCTCCTAACTTAATATCTTAATTTGCTGTTCTGTGTGCTTTTAAGTGTTCAAGTGCTCTTATTTGATTTTTCATAAACTTGTTTTTGTCATTTTTAACTTATCAGCATTTATTTAAACTGTATTTGCCTTAATATTGCTACGCACTCTTGTGTTACCTTGTACTGCATTTAAAGTGTTTTTGCTACTGTCATTAGTTCATTCTTTCTAATACAAAGAGAACTTTTTGAGAAAGCCAACACACTTAACTAAAAAAAGTATATATATGTGTGTACATATACCGTGAAGGTGGTGCTGTGGTAGTGTTTTCGCCTCACAATTAGACGTTGCCCGTTCGATTCTCAATTAGAGGGTCTTCTGAGTAGCGGCATGCATGAATGGGCGTTCCTTTGTTGAAGGTTGTGTGTTAGGCCCAGCAAGCCAGTACGTAAAAATGTACTGCCAATCATTAGCGGACTGGAGTTCCGCTGTGACGACCCCTATCCGGGAAAAGCCAAAAGACACAAACACAAACAATATATATATACTGAGATGGTCGACAAGCCATTTGATCGACTTTCATTTGGTCGACAATTCATTTGGTCGACAAGCATGTTATGTATATACATATATATATATATATATATATATATATATATATATATATATATATATTTATATATATATATATATATATATATATATATATATATATATATATATATATATATATAAAAATTCCAAGCTTGCTTTCTGCTTTTCCTTTAAGTAGTCTAATCCAGATAGAGATTTGCTGTATCCAGGACTGTTTGTAAGCTTTTGTGCCCCAAGCCTTTCTGTGTTGGAGGGAAGCCTTCTAGCTTATCAGTGGAAGTGGTAAGCACTAGGTAGCCTATCTACCACAAGAGTGGTTTCTGGCCCAGAAATTGTAGTTTATTGGCCAATTTTTGGCATTTTTTACATTTCTTTTAACTTTCTGGTTTAAAAGCCTGCATTTGCACTTGCTTCCCATCTTCCCTCTAACTAGTTTAGTCCAGATATAGATTTGTTGTTTCCAGGACTGTGCATAAACTTCTGTGCCCCCAAGCCTTTCTGTGTTGGAGGTAAACCTTCTAGGTTATCAGTGGGAGTGGTAAGCACTAGGTAGCCTATCTACAACAAGATCCAGATCCAGATTCTTAGTTTTAGCACTTGAAATTGCTTATCCATGCTCAACACTTGTTCAGAACTTGTAAGCACTAAATAAACTACAAATTACTACAGCACTCACTCATTACCTAGAGGAAAACAGTTTTGGTACTTACTTTCCTCACTTGCTTAGAGAAAAACAGCTCTTATACTAACTTTCCTCACTTGTCTAGAGGGAAATATATTTTATGGAGGCATGTCCAGGGGTCAGCTCCCAGTGTTCTCTCTTGTCTATCTGATGAATCTGGGCATCTTGGGACAATGTAGCAATTGCCTCATGTACACAGACAACCATCTCCTCCAACCACCCAACACTGCAACCTGTGAGAGATTCACTTATCTAGCCAAACTGGAGGTAAAGCTTGCTCTAACCAAGACTGAACTTGATATTCAAGAGGAGAAGGTAAACACTTGCACCACACCACACTCATCACATAGTCCCACTAAACCTACACCACCAAAGTCCACACATAGAAACACAAAAACATTTGTGGAGGCTCTCAATAATAACCTGCTTAAGCAACAGAAACCTCCAAAGCAGAAATGCAAGCAACCTCCCACCACCAACACAACCCAAATGACACATAGCCCACAGACTCAGTGTGCCACTCAACCACAGCCCATAAGGCAAAACACCGTACCCAACACATTAGTCATAGGTGACTCTATAGTCAGGCACACTGATGTCCCACTCACCAGGCTAAACAAGGAGAAGGTCACTGTCAGCTGCCTGTCAGGTGCCAGGATCTGCTACATAACCCACACACTCAGGTCACTCCACAAGTACAAATATGACTCTGTGATTGCCCATGTTGGTGTGAATGACCTGAGATGTTCCTCCCTGGACTACATGAAAAGAGACATAGAAGAATTCTCTGATCTTGTAGCCCAGGCAGGTATGACCCTAGCCCTGAGTAGCATCCTGCCATCGCCCAGAATGATACAGCAGTACAAAGACAAAATTATTGACTTCAACAATTGGCTAAGCTTCTGGTGTCATTCTAAGGGGATCCAGTATCTGTCTGCTAGGACAACATGGTTGATAGACCCCGATGCTTTGCCAAAGTTGGTCTGCACCTGTCACCCCTGAGATTTCTGATACTGGCAAAGGCTCTTGCTGACCCTATAGTGTCTTTTTTAGGCAAGGTTCAAATGACAAATTCACCACCATAACAGGAACAGGCAAGCAAAAACTGAGGGTAATGCTAGTCAATGCTAGAAGTCTAACTCTCAAAATGCACTCACTCAAGGCACTCCTTAAAATGAAGAACATCGAAGTCTGTGCCTTGACTTAGATGTGGTTCAAGGCTCCAGAGAGAACCCCTGCACTACCAGGCTATAACTCATACCACACTTTTCTGCCATGTAATTTTGACCGGAACACCAAAGGCAGAGGTGTGTCCATATTCATTAAGGATAACCACAACTCCAGGCTAGCTGCTCAGCATAGTGCAGCCAAGGTTATCTAAGTGCAACTAACTCTGGGCAAAACTGCAATCCAAATTGTAGCTTGCTACAGATCCCCCACCATGCCCCAGGTTTCCCACTGCTCTTTTCTTGATATACTAGAAAATATTAGGGTTCAACCAAACACCCTAATATTGGGCAATTTCAACTACCCCACCATTAACTGGGAAAACTACTCTTGTACAAACTCCTTCGCTCAGTGCCTTCTGGAATTCATAAATTCCAATGCCCTGGATCAACTTATCCACACCCCCACCAGGGGCAACAATATCCTAGACCTCATCATTATCAACATGAGTGACCAGTTTTCCACACTTGAAGTAAACTCCTCATTGGTCTGATCTGACCATAAGCTAATCACCCTAGATATCCATATCATGCCCCCACCACCCATTAAGGAAACCACAGTAAAAGATTTCTCCAAAGCCAACTTCATGCTTCTTAAGCCAGAAGTGATGAACTTCATGAAACCCATGCAGATGAACAATACAGTTACGACTGCTGAATCCTACACAAATGCACTCTATAAGCACTTACACAAGTGCATGGATTGTGCTATCTCAAACAGAACCAAGAAGCTATCCTCCAAAAAAAGGAAGCCAATCTGGTGGTCCCCTGCCATAAACAAACTGTACAACAGAAGGAAGAAATTGTTGCAAAAGAGAGTAAAATCCCATGAGTGGAGGAGCTCCCTGGTCAGCCTCAGAAGAAGCTGAGATCCCTTATAAGATCCTCCAAAGCTAGCTATGAAAATAAGATTGCCATGGATTCTAAAGACAACCATAAAGCATTCTATAGCTATGACAAGAATCTCAATGGTAACACCCAGATGTGCTCTGAATTACAGCACAATGGCACAAAATTACAGAACCAATTGATATTGCCAACATCCTGGCAGATAGATTCATTGCTAACTCTACCCCCCTCTCACCCCCTAAAGGGCCCATATCTATACAGGAAGAATGCAGAGTCCCTGTAATCACAACTTCACAGGTAAAAGCAGCCCTCTCTAAAGCAAAAAACACTGCATCCATAGGACTGGACAACATACCAGGCTGTGTTTTACATGAACTTCGGAATGAACTGGCTCCCCACCTAAGTACCATGTTCAATCATAGCCTCACATCAGGCTTTGTGCCCACTGAATGGTGCACAGCAACAGTTATCCCACTCCACAAAGGGGGAGCCACCACTGATCCTGGGAACTATTGCCCTATTAGCCTGAAAGACCTGGTCTGCAAGGCCATGGAACATATCATCATGGAATTCATAAACAAAGACATTGGTAACCTCCAAACTCTGGACCCCACCCAGTTCAGGTTTGTGAAAGGCAGATCTTGCCTTCTGAACTTGGTCGACTTCTTTGAGGCAGTCACCAAAGCTGCAGACAAGGGTAAGGTGGTTTACACAGCCTATCTTGACCTCGCCAAGGCTTTCTACACCATCCCCCATTCTGGAATTATAGCTAAATTCACTAAACTAGGTATAAATCCCTATGTCACAAGATGGGTTGCCAACTAGCTCACTGACAGAACCCACACTGTAAAAATTGCAGACTCTAAATCTGACTTCAAACCAGTGACAAGTGGAGTACCACAGGGTTCAGTCCTGGGACCTCTCCTATTTGGTATCTACTTCTCTGAAGTACAGGCTAACACAGAAGGACTCTCGCTAATGAAGTTCACAGATGACTGCAAACTACGAGCTATAGTCAAGTCCCCAAATGATGTGGACATCCTATAGAAGGGCCTCACTGAGCCAGATGCCTGGTGTCAGAGCCATGGCCTCAAGCTCAATGCCAAAAAGTGCATTGCTATCCCCTTTGGTAAAAACTCTGTACCCATGAACTGCCACATAGGCGGCAGTCTTCTTAACACCAAATGTGTGATAAGAGACCTTGGGACCGAGGTGGACAGTAGTCTCTCCTTTGATAATCACATTGCCACAGTAGTCAGGAAATTCTTCTACATGGCACACCTCATCACAAAAGGGTTCTTATGCAGGAAAAGTCATTGTTCCCCTCTTCTCGACACTCATTAGACCCATTATAGAGTACAACTCCCCTTTTGGAATGTACCTCACAAGACTTCTGCAGCAGCTGGAAAGGCCACAGAAGTACCTCACAAAGAGAATTACTGGCCTCAAACAGATGGCCTACACTGATCGTCTCAAAAAACTCCAGCTTTACTCTGTAGCATATCGCCTACTCTGAGGTGATCTCTGCCTAAGATATAAAGCTATGTCAAACCTAGAGCTGTTGGACATGCTACACCTAAACAAATCCCAATCCCTCTGAGCTACATGTTCTAGGGACCTAAACCTTGTCACCACAATAAACAGGACTTGCTGGAAGGATAGATTCCTGTCCCAGAGACTTCCCATACTCTTGAACAGGCTACCCATCTATATCAAGCAAAGTTCCTCATTAACACTCTTCAAGAAAAATCTTGATGAGTGGATGGGAAATAGGAAATACACCCCAGGGATCATTTCTGTGGCTCTGCTCAACAGGGGCACAGGAAATTAACTTTCTTGGGTTGGCATAAGCCAAGGAACTTTGTTGGTTGGGCTTACTTAGGCCCTTGGCCGATATCTAGTACCTACCTATGAACCTATGAACCATGGGTGCAGTGAAGTCATCCACCCCTGTTTTTATGGCTGCAAAGTCAGCTTTGGAGAGATTTTGCAAGGTGGTTACCTTTCTGGGGGGGGTGGCTGACATGTTGAGTTCCATGTTGATTACAGCCTGTGTGGATCTCCCCAGGTAAGGACTGATAACTGTGGATGAGCAACAGTCCCATATATAAGTAGTCAACACAGGTCAAGGTTGTTGCATCCTCTATCGGGGGTCAATATGAGTCAGTTCAGGGCATTGAAAATGATGAATTCCAGGAAGTGTTGGGCCACTGTACTAGTGCTTGGCTACTTTCCCCAGGTGATTGAGGGGTAGTTGAAGCCTCCTACTATATCAGTGTTGTGTTGGACCTTCATATATGGCAGGGTGTTGAGGAATGTGCATTGACAGTCTAGGGACATAGATGTGGACCGATAGGAGGCTATGGTCTGGATTGCACTATTACCCCAGGGCAGTTATCTCCGATGCATTATGCTGGGATACTAGTCTGGAGGTGCTCCTATTCATAATGAATATGGAGACACCACCTGTGTGGGTATGGTGTGATCCATGTTTGGGGGCTGACAGCTGTGGAATGTGTTATAGCCTGTTACTGCAGGGCTGCTGTCTGCTGCTGTGAAGCATCTCTCCATTACAGCAGAAATGTTAATGTCCTCTACTCCGATGAGTGCTTTGAGTCACTGCATCCTGACAGTTAGATGTCTACTGTTGAGCAGCATAACCCTCAGATTACATACATTTCTTGCTGTTTTGGTGGTAATTACATTTGGAACACTGCCTAATAATGCATTATAGGGGTGGCAAGACACTTAGCCAGTACCTGGAAACCCAGGGCTAACACATGTAGGACATCTGTGACAAGTCACTGAGGTCAGTCAATCATGTTATTCCAAGTAGAAAGATACTGGATCCCCTGAGAATGACACAAAACATATAAGCCAATGTTGCAGTCAATCATCTGTTGATAGTACTGCAGCATCATTCTGGGTGATGGCAGTATACTTCTGAGGGCCACTGTCACACATGCCTGGACCACATAATCAGAGAGTTCAACCATGTCTCTTGTCATGTAGTCCAGGGAGGTGTGTCCCAGGTCATTCACACCCACATGGATACAAAGTGATACGTGTAGTTGTTTGGAGTGCCATGACTGGCTGTGTCATGTGTTGGATGCTGGCATGTGATAGATATTTGGCTGTTACCTGCTCCATATTCAATTTAGTGAGTGGGATATGTGTGCCTCAGTATTGAGCTACCCATGATCATTGTATTGTGCAAGGTTGTTATCCTTAGGAGCTTAGGTTGAGGAGCACACTGTGTAGGTGAAATATGTGTCCCTTGGCATGTGCCATGTTGTGGTGTCTGAGTGGGTGTCTGTCTTGCTAGTCTGTGCTGTTTGGGTAAATGTCCATTGAGTGCCTCTGTAAAGGTGGGTGTGTGGCTTTTCACTGTATGTCATAGCTGTCTACGTGGGTGTCATGGTGAGCTATGTGTTCCACATGGTGTGATGCAGGTGTTGATCTTATCCTCTTGACCTGCTAGTCCAGTCTTTGCTGGAGATTGCATATGTCCACACTGGGTGATATATGGGTAACTCTCACAGGTCAGAATGTTTGGAGTTTAGAGGGGAGAGTTGTCTGTGTACATGACGCAGTTGCAACAGTGCATCAGAATGGACAAGTGCACCAGGTTAATGGTGAAAGTACAGAAATCTGCACTTCAATCATGCCAGGAGGGGTGGACATAACTAATAAGTACTGGGCTACTTCTGTGGTGAACAAGTACTGCTGATGGCTCCCAGGTGTGCCACATTTATTGATACAATAACCTGGTGAAGTGCCAAGCTATAATGCTATTTGAAGTGCAAGACAGAAAAAACTATCACGATGTAAGGGTGAAACTGAAGGCAGACTTTCTACCACCTGTAGTACTTTACCTCAGCTGTGCAGTTATCAGCAGCTTTGGCCATTTGAAAGTTCATTAAGCTCTGTAGCATGTGCAGTAACTGCATAACACTATAGTAGACATAACTAGACAAGCAAGAGTTCTTATCCCAATACTGGCAAGTGAGTGTGTGTGTGTGCGTGTGTGCGTGTGTGTGTGTGTGTGAGAATCATGTACTGTCTGGCTTATACCATTTTTGACTTGTGGACTACCCTTCACACTTCACCTCACCCCAGTCTAGTAGTCCTGTTGATGTCATCCACCTTAGAAGTACCTTTGGACTAGGTGAAAATGTATAAGCTCTATGGTGTGTCTGATAACTGAGTAGTACTGTAGTAGACATAACTAGATAGGCAGGAGTACTAATCTCACTACTAGTGACTGGATGTGTGAGTGTGTGTTTGTGTGAGAATCATGTAGTGAGTGGGTTATTCCATTTTTTACCTGTGTACTACCCTTTACACTTCCCCTCACTCCAATGTAATAGTCCTGTCGATCTCATTCACCTTAGAAGTACCTTTGGAGTAAGTGAAAATGTATAAGCTCTGTGGCATGTCTGATAACTGTGTAGCACTATAGTAGGAATAACTAAATAAGCAGGAGTTCTAATTTCACTACTGGCAACTGAATGCGTGTGTGCATGAGAATCACATACTGTGTGGGTTATTCCATTTTTGACCAGTATACTCCCCTTTACACTTCCCCTCACTCCGATTTAGTAGTCCTGTTGATGTCATCCACCTTAGAAGTACTTTGGAGAAGGTGAAACTGTATAAGATTTGTGGTGTGTCTGATAACTGTGTAGCACTATAGTAAAAATCACTAGGTAGGCAGGAGTTCTAATCTCACTATTGGAAACTGTTTGGATATGTGTGTGAGTTTGTGTGAGAATCATGTAGTTGGCGGGGGTTGTAGCATTTTTGACTTCTGTACTAACCTTTACACTTCCCCTCACTCCAATTTTGTAGTCCTGTTGATGTCATCCACCTTAGAAGTACATTTTGACTAAGCAAAGATGTCTAATCTTTATGGTGCGTCTGATAACTGCATAGCACTGTAGTAAAAATAACTAAATAGGCAGGAGTTCTAATGCCAATACTGGAATATGCATGTGTGTGTGTGTGTGTGTGTGTGTGTGTGTGTGTGTGTGTGTGTGTGTGTGTGTGTGTGTGTGTGAGGATCATATCTTGTGTGGCTTATACCATTTTGATGTCTGTACCATACACGGCTGGTGACCACTTCCCGCTGCCATTACTTTATATAGTGTGGTAACAGCACCTGCCTCACATGCAGCAAGTTAAACCATTGTACAGTCCTCTGTACAGATGTGTCTGGAATATCCAGATGTTTGCAACCTATACATGGTAAGGAGTGGTCTGTGTGCCTTAACAATGCACATGTATGAGTTATTGTAGCCAAATAGGCTACAGTGAGTGTACTGACACATATGGCAGCATCAGGTATCATACCTGACTGAAACATCATGCTGATATGACGTCTGCCATCCTTTCAGGTGGCCAGCCTTGTAGGTGCAATACATGAGTCCAAATGCTTGGTTTTACAAGTGAACTGTTCATGCTATGGGTCACATTAAAGGTTGGAAGAGGTGTGGACTGACATATTGTGGTCCCAATTTGTATGCATCAGAATCACCTTGCATGTTAACAGGAGTGTGTACACAATGCAGCAAGTTAAATCATTGTACAGTCCTCTGTATAGATGTGTCTGGAATATCCAGATGTTTGCGTCCTATACATGGTTGGAAGTGGTCTGTGTACCTTACAAATGCCCATGTATGTAATATTGTAGCCAAATAGGCCACAGTGAGTGTACTGACACATATGGCAGCATCAGGTATCATACCTAACTGAAACATCATGCCGATACAATGTCTGCCACCCTCTCAGGTAGCCAGCCTTGTAGGTGCAATACATGAGTCCACATGATTGGTTTTACAAGTGAACAGTTCATGTTATGGGTCACATTAAAGGTTGGAAGAGGTGTGGACTGACATATTGTGGTCCCAGTTTGCATGTATCAGAAGCACCTTGCATCCTAACAGGGGTGTGTGCACAATTTATATACACTATATACCAGTAATGTGTCACACATGTCCCTACCTTAGGCCGTTTGTCCAGCGCCCATTTTGCTGGCCTCTGTCCAGACATCTTGCACTGACAGGTTGTGAGGTATACCACAGGGATGTTAAATTCACCTCAGATAAACCCCAGTGGTAACCACTGTGATGCACTGCAGTTAACCTCACCACAAGTGAACATGCACATAAAGCAATATAGCTATTACTGATAGTTGTGTGCATGGTACATTGCACATGCCTGGGGTATTGCCAGGCCACAACATAATAATGTCATACTCACCAGCTTCAGGCTGCTGTGCCATATGCAGATCAGGGGGTCCTAGGTAGTTGTGTGAGGGAGGTATTGTCAGCAGACTCACATGTGGCCTTGGTACAGGATGGATGCAGCATGTTTGCACATTTACAGTACAAACCCCAGTAATACACAATTTTCTGTCCTCACCATAGATGTGCGCCTCTGTGTATTAGAAACCCCATCCACAACTGCAATCAGACCCGACACATAGATGTAGATACAATATAGATACATGTATGTCTGATACATTAGTATATTAATCCCCACTGGGCCCTTACATGCATGCTCCTTGTCCACTGTGTTGGTGCCACCCACCTCCAGCATTTTGGCTTCTGTACCCTAGTGTTGTACTGGGGTGTGTGCCCCAAGGTTGGCAGAGGCTCATATGCTACACAACTGGGTTGTGTGATGGATTACAAAGAGAAATGCAAAGTCATGTGTATGATGTGGTGGTGACTGTACTCAAGGGTGACAGAGTGGTTATTGCAGCAGATGTCAATGGACATGGTGAAGGGAACAGAGGGTCTGTGAAAGTCATGGGTTTGCATGGTGTTAAAAGGAATGCAGACAGTGAGATGGTAGTGGGGTTTGCAAAACAGATGGACATGGCTGTGGTGAATATGTACTACAACATGAGGGAGGAACATATGGTGAGTTACAAGACTGTAGTAAGATGCACACAGGTAGAAAATATCCAAATGAATGTAGGAGGGCCAGTTTGAAGGAGATTGGAGACTGTAAAGTGGTGAAGGGAAAAGTGTATTTAGGCAGCATAGAATGTTGGTCTGCAGTAAGATGTTGGTGATCAAGAAGAGAGAGAGAGTGTGAGTTCAGCAGCAAGGATCACATGGTGTGAATTGGAAAAGGGTGATCATGAGGTGGAGTTCAAGGAAGAGTTAAGACAGACACTGGGTGGCACTGTCAGTGTACCATGTATCTGGTTAAGTACAGCAGAACTACTAAGGGAGATGGCTAGAAAGGTGCTTGGTGTGATATGTGGATGGAGGAAGCAGTCCAGGGAGACCTGGTGGTGGATTGAGCAAGTACAAGACAGTATACAGAGAAAAAGGATGGTGAAGAAGGAGTGAGACTGTCGGAGAGATGAGAAAAGTAGACAGGAGTGTGAGGAGGTGAGGTGCATGGCAAAGAGAGATGTGGCAAATGCTAAGTATGTGGCATATGAAGAGTTGTATGACAGTTTGTGAATTACTGGCTGTTTTTATTTCTTTTTGTATTTTCAGTCATTTTAGTTGTTTTGCTAAGAGGTTGTTGTATGTCTGGCCATTGTGTATGGCCTATCATGATTTTGTAGCAGTGTACTGTTCAATTATTTATATGGACTGTGGGGGGGAGGTGAGCAGATGTGAGTGTCATGGGTCCTTTTGCATCCAGCTGTGCATGCTGCTTCAGTTATGGGTGGTCTATCAGCAGCATATGTTTGTATGGGCATTTTAAGATCTGTATGCATATAAATTCTGCGACATGTATGGAGACTTTAAAGTGGTATATACTGCTCAGACAAGCTCCACCTGGGTTTACAGAGTGGTCCTAGCAGCAAGGAACTCAAAAAAGCGACTACCTTCTGGATTTAAGTATCTTTGCTTTTTTTTCACTGGAAATAGCTTCTGTTGCTTACTTTGAACTAGCCTGAACTGTTTTTTTACTGATTACTACATTTATTTTAAAATTTGCACTTAAAGTTACATTTAGTCAAATTTAATCGAAAGTTTGCTTGTTTGTTTGTTTAATTTAACTGTGGAGGCTGCCCACTAAAGTGTGCTAGCCTGTGTAACTAATTTATCACTGTCTCTGCATTGTCTGTGTGTTTCTACAAAAAAAAACAAAAAAACAAAAAAATAATCCTTGTTTTCCCACCTTTCTCGACTAGTTTAGACCAGTATACAGGCATTGCTGTATTCTGGGCTGTGGTGTAGTTCCTGTGTTGTCCATTACCTTACTTGGATAGAAGGAAGTTTCTTTGCTCACCAGTGGGAGTGGGGAGCCTTGAGCAGCCTACCTGTCCTTGGGGGAAGTGACCTCAGCACAAGAAGCTGTAGTAATTGGTTGTTTGGGACCATTCCTAGCTCTTTTGTAGTTCACTGCTTAAAATCCGCCTCTGGGCATTTTTTTTCTGGCTATACTGTTCAGACAAGCTCCACGTGGGTTTACAGAGTGGTCCTAGCAGCAAGGAACTCGAAAAAGTGACTACCTTCTGGATTTAAGTATCTTTGCTTTTTTCACTGGAAATAGCTTCTGTTGCTTACTTTGAACTAGCCTGAACTGTTTTTTACTGATTACTGCATTTATTTTAAAATCTGCACTTAAAGTTACATTTAGTCGAATTTAATCGAAAGTTTGCTTGTTTGTTTGTTTAATTTAACTGTGGAGGCTGCCCACTAAAGTGTGCTAGCCTGTGTAGCTAATTTATCACTGTCTCTGCATTTTCTGTGTGTTTCTACAAAAAAAAAAAAACAAAAAAATAATCCTTGTTTTCCCACCTTTCTCGACTAGTTTAGACCAGTATACAGGCATTGCTGTATTCTGGGCTGTGGTGTAGTTCCTGTGTTGTCCATTACCTTACTTGGATAGAAGGAAGTTTCTTTGCTCACCAGTGGGAGTGGGGAGCCTTGAGCAGCCTACCTGTCTATGGGGGAAGTGACCTCAGCACAAGAAGCTGTAGTAATTGGTTGTTTGGGACCATTCCTAGCTTTTTTGTAGTTCACTGCTTAAAATCTGCCTCTGGGCATTTTTTTCTGGCTATACTGCTCGGACAAGCTCCACGTGGGTTTACAGAGTGGTCCTAGCAGCAAGGAACTCGAAAAAGCGACTACCTTCTGGATTTAAGTATCTTTGCTTTTTTCACTGGAAATAGCTTCTGTTGCTTACTTTGAACTAGCCTGAACTGTTTTTTTTACTGATTACTGCATTTATTTTAAAATCTGCACTTAAAGTTACATTTAGTCGAATTTAATCGAAAGTTTGCTTGTTTGTTTGTTTAATTTAACTGTGGAGGCTGCCCACTAAAGTGTGCTAGCCTGTGTAACTAATTTATCACTGTCTCTGCATTTTCTGTGTGTTTCTACAAAAAAAACAAAAAAACAAAAAAATAATCCTTGTTTTCCTGCCTTTCTCGACTAGTTTAGACCAGTATACAGGCATTGCTGTATTCTGGGTTGTGGTGTAGTTCCTGTGTTGTCCATTACCTTGCTTGGATAGAAGGAAGTTTCTTTGCTCACCTGTGGGGGTGGGGAGCCTTGAGCAGCCTACCTGTCCTTGGGGGAAGTGACCTCAGCACAAGAAGCTGTAGTAATTGGTTGTTTGGGACCATTCCCAGCTCTTTTGTAGTTCACTGCTTAAAATCCGCGTTTGCACGGTTTTGCGTGGTTGTGCGCATAGTGCAGCGCTGGTTAAACAAGGTTAAACTTGGTTAAACAAGGTTAAACTTTTTCTGGCTCCACCAAGTCTGCTGTTCAATTTTTCGCTTAGAACTGTTCTACTTGCAATCTTAACAGCCTATACTCTATCTGAAAAACTCAGCACTTGCTCCTAAAGCATTTTTTACACAGGTAAAGCACTCTTAAACAAAAGAAAGTACTTCATTCTCCTAAATTCTGTTGAGTACCCATTTCCCTATAGGTCCTTTCTGACTCAGTTACACAGCAATCTTATTCACTATTTCTAGCATGTCGAAGGGTCAGTTGCTGGCGTACTCTCCTGTTCAGCTGGTGAATCTGGGAATCTTGAGGCAATGTTACAATTGCCTCATGTACACAGACAACCCTCTCCTCCTCCCAACAAATACAAATATATGCGAGAGATGCAACTATATAGCCAAACTGGAGGCTGAGCTCTCTCAATTCAGTACAGGCAAGACTAGTCAGGAGGAGAAGGTAACCACGCACACCACAAACCCAGTCTCACACAGAACTATCACAACTGCAAACCAATCACATAAACACACAAAAACATACTCGGAGGCACTGATTAAAAATCTACCAAAACAACAGAGGCCTCCAAAGCAGACACCCAAGCAACCACCACCTCAAGACATAGCACATGCAACACATAGTTCACAAAGTCAGTGTGCTAAACAGTCACAGCCCTTAAGGCCAAACAACATGCCAGACACACTTGTAATAGGTGACTCCATAGTCAGACACACTGACGTCCCACTCACCAGACTGAACAAGGAAAATGTCACAGTAAGCTGCCTGTCGGGAGCTAGAATCCACCACATAACACAAGCACTCAGGTCACTCCACAGCAAGTACAAATATGACTCAGTCATTGTACATGCCGGTGTGAACGACCTGAGACGTACCTCCCTGGACTACATGAAAAGAGACACAGAGGAGCTCTCTGATTATGTAGCCCAGGCCAGTATGACCCTGACCCTGAGCAGCATCTTACCCTCACCAAGAATGATGCGCAGTACAAAGACAAAATTATCAGTTTTAACAATTGGCTTAATTGCTGGTGTCATTCTATGGGGATCCAATGTCTGTCTGCTTGGGATGACATGCCTGACAAGCCACGCTGCTTCGCAAGGGATGGCTTGCACCTGTCACCCCTGGGCTTCCGGATATTGGCCAAGGCTCTTGCCACCCCCATAGTGCCTTTTTTAGGCAAGGCTCAAATGACAAACCTACCGCCATAGAAAACACAAGTGGAAAAAAACTAAGGGTAATGCTGCTCAATGCCAGAAGTCTAAACCTCAAGATGCATGCCCTCGAAGCCCTCCTCAGTATGGAGAACATCGATGTCTGTGCAGTGACTGAAACCTGGTTCAAGGCTCCTGAGAGCACCCCAGCACTATCAGGTTTTACCTCATATCATGCTTTCCGGCCCCAAAACTTGGACCGAACCACGAAAGGAGGGGGAGTATCCATTTTCATCAAAGATACCCACACCTCCAGGTTAGTGGCAATGCACGAAGCATCGGAGACTATCCAGGTGCAACTAACCATAGGCAAAACTGCCTTACAGTTTGTAGCATGCTACAGACCACCCTCTCAAACTCAGGAACCCCACACAGCCTTCCTGAAGAAGACACTGGAGAGTATGAATGTCTCTCCAAATACCATCATTTCGGGAGACTTCAACTACCCAAACATAGACTGGGAACATTACTCAAGCCCCAACACCCTAGCCCAAAGGTTCTTAGAATTCATAAACTCAAATGCAATGGAACAACTAGTCACCATTCCCACAAGAGGAGACAATATACTAGACCTCATCATCACAAACATGGGGACAAAATGCTCCACACCAGAAGTATATCCCTCTTTGGTAAGATCAGACCCTAAATTAATCTCACTGGAAATCCACATCCTGCCCCCACCCCCTGCACAAAAGACCACAGTGAAGAACTTCTCAAAAGCAAACTTCACACTTCTTAAGACTGAAGTGGTATCCTTCAAGGCCCCTGGGCCAGTGGAAACCACAACCCACACTGCTGAATCCTTTGCAAATGCCTTCTATGGGCACCTTCAAGAATGCATGGATCATGCAATCCCAAATAAAATCAAGACCCATTCCCCCAAAGGCAGGCGCCCGGTCTGGTGGACCCCAGCCATAAACAAACTTTACAACAGGAGGAGGAAGCTACTACATAACAGAGCAAAATCCCTAAAAGGGAAGGCATCTCTGATCAGTACTAGCAAAAAACTACGATCACTCATAAAATCATCCAAGGCCAACTTTGAGAGAAAAATCGCAAAAGGCACAAAAGACAATCACAAGGCCTTCTTTAGCTATGTTAGAAACCTGGGTGGAAACTCCCAGATATGCTCAGAGTTAGTCCAAAATGACACAAAATACACTGAACCCACTGACATTGCCAACATTCTGGCAGACAGGTTCAGTGCAAATTTCTCCTCCCCCTCCCCCCAAAAGGAGAAATAACTATCCCAGCAGAGTGTAGCCTCCCTAACATCTCAGATGCCCAGTTGAGAGCTGCCCTCTCTAAAGCTAAAAACACACAGCATCAATGGGACCGGATGGTGTCCCGGGCTGTGTGCTACATGAACTCCAAGAGGAACTAAACCCACACATAAGGCTGCTGTTTAATCTTAGCCTTACTACAGGATATGTACCCAAAGAGTGGCGTACGGCAACAGTGGTCCCACTTCACAAAGGCGGTGCTTCTATGGACCCTGGAAATTACCACCCCATAAGCTTGACGAGCCTGGTCTGCAAAGCTATGGAGAGGATCATTATGGAACTCATAAACAAAGACATTGGGGACCTACAGACATTGGATCCTACCCAATTTGGCTTTGTCAAGGGCAGATCCTGCCTTTTGAGCTTGGTTGACTTTTTTGAAACAGTCATTAAGGCCATTGATGAGGGTAAGGCAGTTCACACAGCCTACCTTGACCTTGCAAAAGCCTTTGACACAATACCCCACTCGGGCATCATAGACAAACTCACCAGCTTAAATGTAAACCCATATGTCACAAGATGGGTTGCAAACTGGCTCAAGGACAGAACCCACAGGGTCAGAGTTGCTGGAGCTATGTCAGACTCTAAGCCAGTCACAAGCGGTGTCCCACAGGGCTCAGTCCTGGGACCCCTCTTGTTCGGCATTTATTTTTCCGAGGTACAGGCAAACATAGGAGGACTGTGGCTGACAAAGTTCGCAGATGACTGCAAACTGGGCGCCATAATTGATACTCCAACAGACACAAACATCCTTCAGAGAGGCCTCATAGAAACGGATAATTGGTGCCAGAGCCATGGCCTTAAGCTGAACGCCAAAAATGTATAGTCATACCCTTTGGGAAAAACAAGGTACCGACAAATTACCACATAGGTGGTAATCCATTAAGTACGGAAGAGGTAATCAGGGACCTAGGGAACCAGGTTGACAGTAACCTCTCATTTGACACTCACATTGCCAAAGTGGTTAGGAAGACCTTCTATATTGCCCACCTTATCATGAAGGGTTTCACATCTAGATCAAGAGAGGTCATTGTGCCCCTGTACTCTTCTCTTATCAGGCCAATGATTGAGTACAATGCCTCATTTGGGATGTATCTCACCCGACACCTGCAGCAGTTGGAAAGACCTCAAAAGTTCCTCACCAAGAGGATAAAGGGTCTTAAACATATGTCATATGCTGCCCGACTGAAAAAACTCCAGCTCTATTCAGTCGCATACCACCTACTCAGAGGTGATCTGTGCCTGGCGTACAAGGCCATGTCCAATCCGGAATTAATGGACATGCTCCACCTCAGAAAATCCAAATCCATCAGAGCGACGAGAACAAGAGACTTAAACCTCAACACAGAAATAAATAGGATGTGCTGGAGGGACAGATTCATAGCCCAGAGGCTCCCTACACTCTGGAACAGAATCTCAGTCCATGTTAGGCAGAGCCCCTCACTGACTCTATTCAAGAGAAATCTCGACGAGTGAATGGGAGATCATAAGTTTACACTGGGGGTCATCTCTGTGTCACTACTAGACAGAGGCACAGTAAACTAAACCCTAAAAGGGCGTAGTATTCTCATCTTAAGAGGTGGTGAAAGCCGCACACACTCTGGCTAGGCTTATAAATGCCCTAGAGCAGATAGCCTAGTACGAACCTATGAACCTATGAACCTATATATATATATATATATATATATATATATATATATATAGATAGATATATACATACACACATCTATATATATGTATATATACACCAGTATTTATTGGTACTATATATATATGCATTGTTATACACATATATGCATCTCCATACATATCTATCTCTCTATGTATGTTTCTTGTCAGATATATATATTTGTAGATACCAATCCTTCCTAATTGCACAGTGCCACTTCCCTATTGCAAACCGGCTGTAAAGTAGGGTATGTTTGAGAAAACATCTTAAAACCATGCATCTCAGATGGATTACTGGTAAATTGCTGTGACTATGGTGTGCAGGGCCCTGGATTCAAGACCTGCAAGGGCTGTTTATTTTGTTGCTAGGCAGAACAAGGACTGTTGGATACTGAGGGATTAAGGCAGTTTTGAGCAGCTTTAAGTGTGTTTGCACAGCTTTGCATGGTGGTAAGCAGTGGTAACGTACTGTTAAATGAATAGGCACTTACACTGTGTAGGCTTCACTTACCAATGTGCAAATCTGCTAAGCATTTACATTTAAGCAATGCTGAAACCTGCTAAGCATAGCTTAGACCCGGTAACCATTGGTTACATTCCAGTTAGATAAAAAAGCAGGGTAATGACATCTGACACCTCCAACTGTTGTCAAAACACTGGCCTAAGTCTCAATGGCCAGAAATGTGTCACAATCCCATGTTGAATCAATGTGTTGTCCACAAATGACCACATTGGTGGTAGTCCAATGGACACAGATGTCCTTATAGGAGGTCTGTGAATACAGCTTGACACAGCAACCTCTCTTCTGACCACCACGTTGCCACTGTAGACAGAAAGTCCTTCCATGTGGCACATTGCATAACTAAGGGTGTGTCATCCAGGAATGAAGAGGTCATTGTCTCTATTTCTCTCCCAGCTCATTAGGCCAGTCAGTAAGTACAATGGCCCATTTCCCATGTAACTTACTAGACATCTTCAACAACTGGGTAGGCTGCAAGTGTATCTCACATGTAAGACCTGAGGCATGAAACAACTGTCTGATATGGAAAGAAGCCAACACCTCCAAGTGTTCATGGTCACATCTATGCAACTTACAGGCAATCCCTGCTTGACTGACAATGCCATGTCTGCCCAGCTGTGTTACAAATGCCACAGCTTGGAAACTCCAATCTGTATGCATCACATGCCATGGATACCTCAACCACATTACCACATTCAACACAACATGCTTGGGGACAGGTCCATAACCCAGATCCTGGCCACGTTATGTGATATATGTTGCATGCATGTCAAAGCACTTCACTGGCCCTCTTCAAGAGAAATTAAGATGAGTGGATGGTGAATTAAACTGTCACCCTGGGGATCACTCACATGGCAGTATTTGATAGATGCATTGCTGACAAATGTTAGATGGCATGATGCCATGGTACACCCATGGGCTAGGCTTGTAATGACTCCATGGCCATTAGTGTGGTACACACATATGAACACATGGAGCCATGACATTCAGTACTGGCAAATATATGTGTGTGCATTACTGTGTATACAACTGTTTGTGAGCATGTAAACCTGTAGATGATATTACTTGGTGGCCCCTCCACCCACTCTACCTCCCATTGCCATACTTTGCAGTGCTGGTGATGTTATTCACTGTAGGGGTACCTTGTGACACTCTTCACCCTATAGGTTCCATGCAGTATGTGGTAACTGCATTACACAATAGTAACAATGACTATGTTGGTGGGGGTTCTACCCTGAGTCCTGGGAAATGTCAGTATATGTGTGTGCATGTGTGTGTGAGTCTCTGAATGTGAGCACTTTTGTATAAGACAGCATTTTGACGCTTAGTCTCCACACACACTGCACATTGCCATACTGTACAAGGGCTGGTGATGTTGGTTATTGTACAGGAGCCATGGAACATTCATTACCTTACAGTCTGTCTTTGCATGCAGTAAATGCATGTCACTGTAGTAGCAACAACTACATAGCCAGGGGTTTTAATCAGAGGAATCACAAATCTGTGAACGTTTGTGTGTCAGCACAGAATCCTGTGTTTGAGTGAGTACTATGTCCACATGGAGGGTGGCTCTCACATTTTAGATGGTGGTACTCCCACTACATGTCCCAAGGTCCACTGTATCTGATCTGATGTCTCCATCAACCTTACAATTATCTGACAACAATCTTCACTCCAATAAGGCCTGTGCTGTGTTCATGAACTGTGTAACAGTATGCTCTGACTGACAAGATAGTCAGGGCTGCTAAACCCAGGTGTGTCAAATATGTCTATGACTGTATGTGTTTGTCAACGTGCATAAGTCAGTATGTTATAGTATGTTGTGTCCATTCATACCCAGTACATCCCCCATTGCCATACTGTACAAGGCTTGGTGATATTGTTCACTTTACAGGAACCTCAGAACACACCTCAGCCTACAAAATCTGTGGTGTGTGCAATTAAGGCAGAACACATTAGTATCAATAACTACATAGGTAGGGGGTTCTAATCTCAGTGTTGGCAAGTGTGCGTGTGTGTGTGTGTGTGTGTGTGTGTGTGTGTGTGTGTGTGTGTGTGTGTGTGTGTGAAGGGATCTATTTCAGTTTGCAGATTCCCAGGAGTTCATTTGACTGAGACCAAATTGGCAAAAGCTAAAATTGCAAATGAATCATTGTTTGGAAGTTAATTTCACCAAAACTAGTAGTGGCAGTGTAAATGCCCTTTTACCCACTGTACAGCTGTACAGTGATACAGGAGTTAGTATATATAGTTGGTGGTGGTCATTGGGGGCACAGCCCCCCACATTGGGGGTAGTGTTGTGTGCATCCCCACATGCAGTGTGCTGTTATACTGTTGAGTCTATGTTAAGAGGGTAAGTAGTTGTTAATCTAACTAGTTGTGGGTCTGTGCCACCCCAAACTCTCCAATGTGAGGGGCTCTGCTCCCCACACCACCACAACTATTATACCAACTCCAGGATTGCACTACAGTGAGGAAAAGGACATATACCCTTCCACTACTATTTTCAGTGAAATGAAATGTGGTGGACTGATTATTTAGTGATTTCAGGTTTTGGCAATTCAGTCTTGGTGTAATTTGCAAAAATGAGTTTTCTGCAAAGTGAAGTACATTCATGTGAACAGTACTCTCTGTGTGTTGCATCAAGACAAAAGACTCTGTGTGTGTGTTATTCACAGACTTTTGGTTTGTGACACCCAGTACACTTACCATTGTCCACTGTACAAGAGCTCCTTACATCAGCCACCATACACTTATCTGTGCGCACCCCTCAGACCTATCAGCCATGTGGCACATGCAATAACTGTTATACAGACCTGTTACTTGTGTTCAGTAGTACCCTGCATATGACACAGTCAATGTGTTACCACACTCCCACCCCCCTTGTAGGAAAGGACAGCATGCCAACATCCTTCTGACACACAGACACCTAGAACACAAACAGAATGCATTATAGAGACCACATTCAGTCAGTGTTAATAACAGCAACAATGCATCATGGCTGGACAGCTACACACCCTGATGTGTAAGCATTAAACATCCCAGATGACAACACTTTAAACACTATTACATTGATAAACTGTAGTACATTCACCCTGTGCATCGGAGCCATATTAGCATGACCCTGTATTGATGGTATGGATGACAGGGATGTGACACAGGTATCATCATATACACATGGTGTGGTGTGGGCTTGCCAGAGGACTAGGCTGAGCCATTTGGTTGACAACATGTGTGTGGGTTATGGGGTCATTTATTAAATGGGTTGTGCAGAGGTGGTGTGTGTAAGTATGTATGCAGGTGTCCTAGCTGTGATGGTGGTGTGTCTGTATGGATGCACACAGTTCTGCCATGTGGCTGCACTATACAGGGGTATGTTGGACAGCTGCAGACTGTACATGCAGGTTGTACAGTTCACTGTGCCCAGCCATGGACACAGGAACTGGGCCTGCCAGGGGTTGCATGGGCACCACCAGGCTGAAGCCCAGATATGGTACTCTCCCCTGACGATGACAACTGTCTGCTGGATCTATGTCCCTGTTGGAACCAGCCAGGACCACATGCCCATGGCCTTCTGCATTGTGGTGTGGACAGCACCCCCCCCCATGCAGTGGAGCTGCTGGTACTGCTACTACTGGAGCAGGTGTGAGATGTTGCATGGCCACGTAGACCTTCGGCTATTTGTGGTGCTGTCCAACGTCCTCGTGGCTGATGACCTACTCCCACCATATGCTCTAGCACAGACATTCCACGGTCAAGGATTGCCACAATCTCACCCAACTATCTATCCATAACCTTCACATAATAACAGTGGGCATCTGCAAGATCACAGATGTTATGTACAGCAGGAACAGCAGCCCTCTGGAGCCTTAGACCATCTCTTGTGTAATATTCATTACATGCCTGTACCTCCATGATGGTCCAAAACATGTGTCTGATGACACCTGCTGTGGCACTTGTGGCAGGGGCATAATGGGCAGCAGTCCTCCTATGAGCATCCCTGTCCATCTGCCTGCGTGGGACCTCACCTGTTATCCGGCTATGGCTGGTGTCTAGAGACACACTTGCCATAGTCACAACATTTTCCTGTCCCATGCCATTCCTACCAACTGTCCCTCATCTATGGCTACTGGTGATGGGGTATGTGTGGGCATTGTGACTGTGTGCGGGTATGGTGTGGAAAAAAGTGGGATGGTAACCAATGGCACAGATTCAGCCCCTGATGAACCTGCCTGTGCCTCACTATACCTATCATCATTGTCAGAGTCTGCAGAGACACTGACATCTGTTTCCCCATGGGAGGGACCCCGAACCACATCACCACCTATGAGGGGAAGACAGTATATGTAAATTAATACCTGTACATTATGGTTTACTTACACACACACACACACACACACACACACACACACACACACACACACACACACACACACACGCACATGCGCACACACACACACACACACACACACACACACACACACACACACACACACACACACACACACACACACACACACACACACACACACACACACACACATTTACAGGTGAGGTGGCACAAAGATATGACACAGACTTCACATTACCCAACAGTTGACATGCATGACACATGACACTCAGCATCATGCATTGCAGCCATTCTTAACCCCTGTTACTAACAATATACATCTCTGGGATACATGAGTCATGTTAGTAGGTGATGTCCCTTCCCCTGGAGCACACCGCACCCATGTACACATTATTGCTGTGCACCTGTATAGCACACTGGCACCTACTGTAGACCATACCTCACAACTGTACAAATCATTGCTGAATATGTAGATGTCTGGCAGTTATGTCTGCTTTGTTCCTCACAACCACTATGTGTTTGTCTGACACATAACTGGGCTGATATGAGGACTGATGTCACTAATTAATTATTGACATTTAATTTCTAGGTCTCATCACCAGCAGTGCATATATGTGCAATAAAATCTGGTTACACCAATGACCTTCAAAGCTTAATGTGGATATAAGGAGAGTACACACACCTGTTGACATGCCAGCCTCTTCTACAATATGAAATGGGGCCACACTACTGCATTTGAAAACATTACACACACCTGATATGTGACATATGACCTGTGCAATCCAATCAAGAATCAAACAAATGTGTTAGTCATGAAGATACTGAATGAGATGCATACAATATGGGGGTTGCATAAGTGTGAACACCCTTAAACCAATGGTCTGTTGAAGCACCTGTTAAGTGAACTACAGCACAGTCACTATTCCTGGGAAGGGGTATATTACCATGGCACATCTTGACTTGGCATTATTTGGTCTGTCTTCCCTACAAAGGTCCTCCAACTCTGCCAGATTGAAGGCCAGCTCAAGTGCACAGTGCTTGGAGGTCACACAGGGGCATTACTATTGCTGTTGAGTCTGGGTTATGTCTGGCCCAATTCATAACCTTGAATGTGTTCAGATACAGCCATTCTTAGCTAGCTTTGGATGTATGCTTCAGTTCATTGTTGTGTTTGAAGCTGAAACTCCTCCCCACCCTCAGCCTTATTGCAGATGCTTGACAACTGTGGGCCACACATGAGTGTTATTTTGCAGTGTTCGAAATTCCCTTCACCATGTATACAGGCCTAGTTCCAGCTAATAAACAGCAACCCTAAAGGTGTACACTGGTACCAGCAAGCTTCAAGTTGGGGATGGTGGCATTGAGGTGAAGTGAGGTGTTGCTTGTGCACCACACATATTTTTATGAATACTGTCTGTAGGTTTGAACCTTGGTATTTTTACCTCATTACACATTGCAACACATGCCTTTGGGAGACTTGATGTTATGCTTTTGCTACCTGTACACAGCCCTGGATGGTGTTTCTAGTGGGGAAAATCTTCCGTCTACTTACCCTACCCCATAGGCCACACTTATGCAAAATCTAGGCGATTGTTGCTAGTTACTACACAGGCAATACTTGCTAGACATTCCTGCAACTCCCTCAGTGTTGCTGCATGTCTCCTGGCAGCCTCCCTGACCAGTTTTCTGCATATTTTGTCATCTGGTTTGAATGGCAATTTGGTTCTTTTCAACATCACTGTAGTCCCATATTTAATACACCTCTAGATCACTGTCTGGACTGTTTTCCATGGTATATGCAATAGTGAGGTAATGTTTTTTTCCCTATTCCTGACTGCTACATTTCAGATATGGGATCCCTTTGATGCTTTGTAAGATGCGTACAAGCCATGACTGCTTCTGTTGTAAGCAACTGAGGAAATGCCATGAACATACTTCTTGGACAGCAGACCATTACTTGATGTGACATTGAGGCCCTGTACTTGATGGCAGGTGTGTACTCAAGTAGAGTGAATGCTGTCAGTACATCACAAGCTGCCTCCACAATATGTTTTTTTTTTTGAGTGTGTAAACACATATGCATCCAGTGTTTTGTAAGGTTTGTATACCCCATATTTGTTGACCTAACATATAATTCTATTTTACACGTTAATTGTTCATGTTAGGATCACATTACAGGTTGTAAAAGGTGTGGAATGTAATACTGTCATCTATTGTTGTATATATCAGGAACAGTTGTCATCTTAGCAGGTGTGTGTACACTGTTGTATTCACTGTATAAGGGTAATGTTTCATACATGTCCCTACTGTAGCCCATTTGTCCCACCATTTTGTTTGTCTCTGTCCACACATCTTGCACTGACAGGTTGTGAGGTATACTGCAGGAATCTTACATACCCTTCGGTTATGACACCATGTTGACCACTATGATGCAGTGCAGTTACCACCAACAAAACTGAGCATGTACATCATGCATTATAGATAGGTGTGATAAATCTGTACATGGCATATAGCATGGCCTTAACATGGCTGTTGTATTGGCAAACCTTAACAAAACAATTCCATACTCACCAGCTACAGGCTGCTGTCTCAGTTGTATACCAGGGGGATCTAAATAGTTGTGAGAGAGAGGTAATGTCAGTAGCCATTCATGTGGCCTTGGTACAGGATGGAAGCAGCATTTCAGCACATTAACAGTACAACACCCAGTACTACAAAATATGCTGGCCATCACCATAGATGTGCACGTCTGTGCATTACTAAACACCAGCAAGACCACTATCTCATCTGACATATGCATGTAGATACTATACAGATAGAAATGGATAAGCAACAGTGTTCTAGTAATGTGCACTGGGGCCTTACCTACACACTCCCCGTCCATTGTGTGGATGCAACCCACCTCCACAATGCTTTCTTCATTCTTCAGCTTCATGGGTTGTGCATTGGGCGGGTGCCCAAAGGCTGGTGAGGAGCTCCTCAGTGGGTGTCAGTGGGGGCTGGATGGCTGGGCCCCCACCTGTGGCTAGCCAGTCCCTAGCTACAGCAGCAGCCCATTGACGGGCATGGCAGATGAGGTCACTGGCTCGATGCCGCACCTGCTCATAAGTTCTGCTGTGCAGGCTGACATCATTCACCCTGCAGACCAGATCATTCCACAGGCTGGTCCTCTCCCACACATGTTTTACTCTCTGGCCAAATAATAGCCCATAATGTTCTATCACAAATTGGATGGTTATGTCATTTTCACCAATAGAGAATAACAGAAGGTGAGGCCTCTGCATGTTACCTAGAAGACATAAACAGGAAAAAAGGTCACAGGACCTCATATGGTTGTCAAACTGCACATCAACAGTGGATATTACTTGCCAATAATCCAAACTACACCATAACCCTATAATCTATCATGGCTATAGCAGTTTGCATTACATTCCTGGCCCTGAGCTATCTTATTCACCCCAATGTTGGACACTTAATTGCATAATCCTCTATTCTGTATTCATTTCTGTGTAAAGGGATGACAGTGGCCATCTTCCTTGGGGATGGTGTGTGGATGGTGGCAAGTCTGTGTTTGACTGTAGTGTGTGATGGAGCCATGAGCACATGCCTGAGTTCATGTAGGAGCCAAACACTGATGTTATTATGCCCCATGGAGACTTGCTGTTGTTGCCATCAGTAGGCAATATGTACATGCTCACCATTGCTGAGGGGAGGAGTGTGGTTGATGTGCATATCCCCTTATACAAATAGAGTGGACAGGGTGGTGATGTTCCCACCTAACCTGTCTGATGCAGGTTGCCTATATCCATGGCATGTGTGTATGAGGTGTGCTTTACCCCCAGTACAGGGTGAATTGTGTTGTTGCCCCTGAGACTGACAACATATGTGGAGACAGTGTTGTAATTGTCCTTGGTGGTGTGGATATGTCTGATTTGTAGTCATAGTCAGCCTTACAGGAAGTCACCTGTGAGCTTACATGCTTGCTCAGATAGAGGTGAACTTGCTTCCAAGTTGTTGCCTGCACATATATGTCCCTGTACAGCCAATATAGCAACCCATTATGTGATTTGTGTATTGCTGCTGTCCACCAAAGGGAATTAATCTACCTTGGTGGAGGCTGGTTTTACAGGTCAGGTACTGCTGAGTCCATATAGCTATAGTGGATATAAAGTGTACACACCCCTGTTACAATGCCTGATATTTGTGCAATTGAAGCATGACACCACGATAACTAATTTCAAAACAATTCCCACCTTTAATGTGACCTATAGCCTGTACAGTTCAATTGAAAACATACAAATCTTCTCTGTGAAAACATATGGAAATAATAATCAGTACAATAAGCCAGTTGAATGAGTGTGCATACCGTTAAACTGATATGTTGTATAAGCACCTGTTGAAATGGTTACAGCATTCATTCATCTTGGTGTGGACTATAACATCATGGCACATCTTCACTTGCAAATAGTCGCTCACCTTCCTTGAAACAGCTTTATTTGTTTTTCAGTAGAATTGTACAGATTAGGGGTCACATTCAAGATGAGAAACATTCTGAAATTATTTTTTTATAGTCTTATTGTCATACAGCACAAAAACCTGTCATTCCAACAGGGGTGTGTACACTTTTGATATCCACTGTATATAGGTGTTGCTATAGCTGTTAGTGGAAGGCATGGACAGAGGGTCATAACACAGCTGGACACTTCTACGATTACTACCTAATAATCATGCTTACACTAGTACCCATATCAGTGTCAGGGCAATGCAGCAACCAGTAGCTGTACACATCTATGTCTGATGTATATACTGACACTGATATTATACACATGTGTAACATGCACAACCTATTTATCTGACTGCTTGAAACCCATGTTATTAGTTTTGTGCCTTCCAGCTGAACATACGTATACATACATGTGCTCAGGGGATACCTGGTATACATTTCGGTTCTATGTTAGCATGGCACACTGTATTTACAGTCTTGCTGCTCAATCATACTTCTCAACCTGTTATAGCAGGACTTCTGGACAATGGTACACATAAATGGGTGACAAAAGGGACATCAATATTGATACTGTATTAATAGAACTGCACCATACATTATTAAGTTGATTGCACAGTAGGCTTTGACATCAATGTGATAACCTGGAAGATGTCCAACAGTCATAAGTAGGCTATTATGTTACGTTGTCATTGCTCACAGACTTGCCAATGATTTGGCTGCCATAACACAAATATATGTGTATGTGACTACAGATATCAGTTACAAATGTGCTTATTGTCCAGCAGAACAATGTACAGTTGAATGTTAATTCAGTATATCATATGCAGTTCAACACACGTCTGCAACAGTACTTTACTATGCGCATGCCCTATATAGGCTTCTTAGCTTTACAAGACCAGCATGTATTATACTCATGCAAACAAACTAAATAATTCAACAAGCTAATAAAAAATAAAACATGGAAAAAGCACCACACTAGGAAACAAAAACTGTATGTTAACACTTTCGTTTACTAAAAATATGTAAACTTCTTCAGACAATTCACAAACAAAAAATCAACCCTTAAATACTTTAAAAAACATGACATCATTTCCTGAAACACCATTTCCTGAAACAACCTTACCTCAATTTAAAGTAAAAGAACATAAAATGTAAAGTGTAAACTACATAAATCTATTCATAGATACTATGTTAAATTATTTTCTCGTGAAATTCAGTATATTTTTTATCTTAATAAAGCTTTAAGTTTTAAAGTGCTCCTGATAGAGATTATACCATTTAAACCTGGTGGGACCAAAGCATTTAATTTCAACTGCCATAAAACTTATTTTTCTTCAAGTTTTGGACTAGTCGGTCCCCCTCTTTTATTCTCAGATACTTTTTCAATAGCCATGAATAAAAATTCATGCTCAGGGAATGATAAAATGTGCCCAGCTAAGGCATTGGTAGTATTCCCTTTGTTAATTGCATAGTAGTGTTCATAAATTCTGTTTTTCAGTGGTCTATCAGTTTCCTTATATGGCCCTATGGCCATAGAAGCTGTTCAGCAGGACATTAGTACAGCAATCTTGTTGGGACATATATTCTTCCAAATCATATTTCTCATTATTGTAGACCAAGTACTACATTCAATCACATGTTTACATGTTTCACATACCTTTTTTTCTTCTCTTTTCTGTTCTCCGTTTTTTGTTTTTATATGTTTTCTTTCTCTCTCTCTCTGCACTACAAGGATAGAGCTGGTTTGAATAGGTGACAGCATGGCTTTTGTAGGTGCTGCTCATGGCCAGGTGATGGCCTGTGCACCAATTGGTGTTCCCCATTGCTAATTGCATGCAGAGCAGCTGTGTAGTTCTTCCAATAGCCAATGTCATGGCAACACACTCCTATAACTGAGTACTCTCTGTGGGCGTTGGCCCTTTCCCTTACCTGTGAGGAAGACATCCTGAAGGTGTGTGAGCTAATACCACCTACAACAGGACAAATAAATGGTGGAGAAGGTTCAAGACTTAGGGACAGAATGTGAGAATTGCTGTTATATGCTTGATTAGAATACTGCTAGTTTAATAAGGGTTTATCTGAATATACTACTTCTGCATGGGTTTCAGTCTAACAAAGTTCTGTCTCTGCATAGCTCTCAACTGTAGGGCTATCCACTTAATGGCCAGAGGTTAGCCTGTTATGTTTGGGCTGTTCCCCAGACAGGTGTTGTCTTTGGCAAATCAGTAGCATACTTTGGTAATTGCAGTCAGTAAATGCTAACATCTATTTGTTTTTAGGTTCATAGATTGGTACTAGGCAATCGGCCCTAGGGCCTATATAAGCCTAGCCATAACAATTCTCTGGATATTTCTTCCCACAATATTTACTTCCCTGGACCCCTGTCTAGCACGGTGACTGACGTGATCCCCAGAGTGAATTTCCTATCTCCCATCCAATCATTAAGGTTCCTTTTGAAGAGGAGGCATTTGACATGTATGGGCAGTCTATTCCAGAGTATGGGGAGTATGTGGGTCAGAAACCTATCCCTTCAGCATGTTTTGTTTATTGTGATGACAAAGTTTAGATCCCTGGAGCGTGTGGCTCTGAGGGATTGGGATTTCTTTAAGTGGAGCATGTCCAACGGCTCAGGGTTTGACATGGCCTTGTATGTTAAGCAGAGATCGCCTCTGAGTAGACGATATGCCACAGAGTATAGCTGGAGTTTTTTTAGATGGTCAGCATAGGGCATCTGCTTTAGGCCTGTGATTCTTTTAGTGAGGTATTTCTGCGGCGTTTCCAGCTGTTGCAGATATCTTGTGAGATACATACCAAATGGGGCATTGTACTCTATAATGGGTCTAATGAGGGATGAGTACAGTGGGACAATGGCCTCCTTTTTTCTGGATGAAAATCCTTTAGTGATGAGGTGTGCCACATAGAAGGATTTACTGACTGTTGTGGCAATGTGGTTATTTAAGGTGAGACCACTGTCCACCTGTGTCCCTAAGTCACTAATAACACTTTCAGTTTTTAGTGTACTACCACCTATGTGGTAGTTCATGGGTACATATTTTTTCCCAAAGGGGATAACAACACATTTCTTGGCATTAAGCTTGAGCCCATGGCTCTGGCATCAAGCATCTGTTTCTGTAAGGCCCTCTTGTAGAATATCCACATTATTTGGGGACAGGGTTGCCAGATTTCCAGCCCCCCAGGCAGGGACAAAAAACAAAAAGAAGACCAAAAAAAAAAAGGTCTTTAATGCGGAACACAGTTCCACATTAAAGAACAGTAGCTCAGTAGCTCTGCACTAAACATGGAGCTTCTCGTGTTTAATGCATTGCAGTTCCGCATTCAACACAAATAGCTCCGTGTTTAGCGATTTTTGATTGGCCGTATGGCATATGGGCCAATCAAAAATAAACGGAGCTTCTCGTGTTTAATGTAGAACACAAGAAGCTCCGTGTTTAGCAATTTTTGATTGGCCCGTATACCAGGTATACGGGACAATCAAAAAAAAAACAAACAAAGCGGAGGCTGGCCGGGATTTAAACCGGCAGGGCGGGACTCGGGATCAGGCTGCTGATCTCGGGACAGTCCTGCCCAAATAGGGACGTCTGGCAACCCTGTTTGGGGACTCAATAATGGCTCTCAGTTTGCAGTCATCTGCAAACTTTGTTAGCCAGAGTCCCTTAGTGTTGGCCTGTACTTCAGATAAGTAGATGCCAAACAAGAGCAGTCTCAGGACTGAACCCTGAGGTTCTCCACTTGTCACTTGTCTGGAGCTGGATTTGGAGTCGGCTACTTTTACAGTCTGGGTTCTGTCAGTAAGCCAGTTGGCAACCCATCGTGTGACGTAGGGATTTATGCCCAGCTTAGTAAGTTTATCTATGATTCCAGAGTGGGGGGTAGTGTCAAAGGCCTTGGAGAGGTCCAGATAGGCTGTGTGGAACTCCTTAGCTTCATCCACAGCTCTGGAAACTGATTCGAAGAAGTCAATCAGGTTCAGGAGACAAGATCGTCCCTTCACAAACCCAAACTGGGTGAGGTCCAGTGTTTGAAGATTGTCAATGTCTTTGTTTATAAGCCCCAGGATAATGCGTTCCATGCCCTTGCAGATCAGGCTCGTCAGACTGATGGGACTGTAGTTTTTGGGGTCCAAGGTGGATCCCCCCTTGTGGAGTATGTGCACCACTTAGTGGGCACAAAGCCTGAGGTGAGGCTTTGATTAAACATGACACTTAGATGAGGTGCCAGTTCATTTTGTAGTTCATGTAGTACACAGCCCAGGATGTTGTCTGATCCCATGGATGCTGTATTCTTAGCTTTGGAGAGTGCAGTTTCTACCTGTGTGGCCATGATTACCGGAATTTGGTAATCTTTTGGTATTGAGATGGGACCTTTAGGGGATGAGAGGAGGATGAAGTTGGCACTGAATTGATCTGCCAGGATATTGGCAATATCCTTGTGATCAGTATATTTAATTCCATTCTGTTGTAGCTCAGAGCAGATGTGAGCATTGCCATTTAGATTCTTGACATAACTATAAAATGCTTTGTGGTTGTCTTTGGAATCTTTGGCAATTTTATTTTCGTAACTAGCTTTGGAGGCTTTAGGATTTTTTGAGGGATCTCAGCTTCTTACTGAGGCTGGTAAGGGAGCTTTTTGCATCCTGGGATTTTCCTCTTTTCTGCAACAGTTTCTTCCTTCTGTTGTATAGTTTGCTTATGGCAGGAGACCACCAGATTGGCTTCCTTTTTTGGAGGAGAGTGTCTTGGTTCTTTTTGGGATAGCAAAAGAACAAGCTGCAAGGAAATATGAATAACAACCAGAACTGAGAAAAACACACTTTATAATAGCAAAGCTTTCGGATAAAATCCTTCCTCAATACTAATACAAACAAATCTAAAAACCAAATGGTTTAAATACAGGTCACTGAAGTCAAATGCCCAGCAGTCCAAAAATCATGTGACCACAAGTATATAAAACAAATCATTAAAATTAGAAAAATTAGAAAAATTAGAAAAAACATAACATTATCGCAACCTAGTATGTTGCAATTTAACAAGAACAGGTTTCAAGGTAATCATATTATTTAAACCTGGAAAATGGTCAGAGTTCAACCTAAGAATCCATTCATACTCTTTTAATTCAAGTAAATTACCACTATCACCACCTCTGGCAGGAGGCCGTATTACATCAATAACTCTAAAGGAGAATCTATGTTCAATACCTGAATCAACTATGTGCTTATACAAGGCATTACTGTCAAGGGCCCTTCTAATCTCCGATTTGTGTTCAATGATGCATTCTTTTAGCTTTCTAGTGGTCTTACCCACATAGAATGCAGTACATTTCACGCAATTAGCTAAGTACACCACATTAGATGTAGCACAAGTGGTAGAAAAATTAAACTGATAAACTTTACCACTAATAGGATGTTTGAACTTATCACTGCAACCAACCACAATATCAGAACAGCAGGAACAATTCAAACAGCCATACGTGCCGGGCATAGTGGTAAAAGTCTTCTCTACAGCCTGAAAAAATGTTTGTAAAATACGGCCTCCTGCCAGAGGTGGTGATAGTGGTAATTTACTTGAATTAAAAGAGTATGAATGGATTCTTAGGTTGAACTCTGACCATTTTCCAGGTTTAAATAATATGATTACCTTGAAACCTGTTCTTGTTAAATTGCAACATACTAGGTTGCGATAATGTTATGTTTCTAATTTTCTAATTTTCTAATTTTAATGATTTGTTTATATACTGTGGTCACATGATTTGACTGCTGGTCATGTGACTTCAGTGACCTGTATTTAAACCATTTGGTTTTTAGATTTGTTTGTATTAGTATTGAGGAAGGATTTTATCCGAAAGCTTTGCTATTATAAAGTGTGTTTTTCTCAGTTCTTTTTGGGATAGCACAAGTCATGCACGAGTGGATGTGCTCGTACAGTGCCTTAGTGTAGGATTCAGCAGTTGAACTTTCAGCTCCCATATGCATGGGTGTCATGAAGTTTGTCACTTCTGACTTGAGTAGCATGAAGTTGGCTTTGGAGAAGCTTTTTATGGAGGTTTCCTTACTGGGGGTTGAGATGTGGATGTCAAGGGTGATTTGCTTATGGTCAGACCTGACCAATGTGGGGATGTCCACTGGTGTGGAGCATCTATCTTCCATGTTGGCAATGACCAGGTCTAGGATATTGGAGCCCCTGTTGGGATTATGGATTAGTTGATCCAGGGCGTTGGAATTTATGAATTCCAAGAACCATTGGGAAAAGGTGTTGGTACCCGAGTAGTTTTCCCAGTTAATGGCAGGGTAGTTGAAATCATGCAGTATTAGGGTGTTTGGTTGTATCTTAATATTTTCCAGTATGTTTAGAAAGGTGTAGTGAGAATTTTGGGGCATAGTGGGGATCTGTAGCAAGCTAGAATTTGGATTGCAGTCTTAGTGTTAGCTGCACCTGGAGAATTTCAGATGCATTGTGTTGAGTAACTAGCCTGGAGGTGTGAATATCCTTGGTGAATATGGACACTCCTCCACCTTTAGTGTTTTGGTCTTGGTTTGGTGGCCGAAAAGTGTGGTAAGAGTTGTAGCTTGATATTGCAGGGGTGCTCTCTGGAGCCTTGGACCAGGTCTCAGTTACTGCATAGATATCAATGTTCTCCATTTTTAGGAGTGCCTCGAGAGAATGCATTTTGAGGTTTAGACTTCTAGCATTGAGTAGCATTACCTTCAGATTTTGCATGCTTGTATCTGTTACTGACTTTATATCCCACAGAAAAGATGTGTTACAACAAACCCTGTAACATCAGCAACTTTGTCAGTGTATACCAGCAATATTTCAAGTATGGCCATGTATTTGGGCCTCTGTCCACCAATAATGTCAGGCTTTGTCCAGATATCATACAGTAGGGGGTTGATAGGTATAATGGTCTATCATTATTTAGTGCTGTCATTCCTACTGAGGGGAAAGGCTGGAAAACATGTTGAAGTCTATACATTCAAGAGGTTGGTGTATAGAGAATGCTCTTAGATGCTCTTGCAACATATTTTATGTGGGGGGAGAGTAACGTGTTTTAAAACTAGGTTGTTAGAACATGTGAGACATATTACTGATAAGAAAGAAGACAGTTATATAGCTGTACATTTGAATAAATCTCACCATTGGGACAGTAGTGGGTTCCAAGGTATTGTTTTGGAAAAAGTCTGTTCCTCAGTTTGATGAAATATTCATAAAAGAACAATTGTTATGTACAGAATCAGTGTATTCTTATTAAATGTGATACTTTATCCCCTAGGGGGTTAAATGAGTAGTGTAATTGGAGGCTGTGTATTTAATTATGTTATTAAGTGTTAATTGCTTTTTGTAATTAGGGCAAGTATTTCTTGTAATGTTTTGCTCCCTGAAGGCTTTAGCCAAGATATCAGAGTATAATAAACACATGTGAATTGCTGGCTGGTTGTACTTCTCTTTGCTATGTTCAGTCATTTTAGTTGTTTTGCTAAGAGGTCATTGTATGTCTGGCCATTATGTATGGCCTATCATGATTTTGTAGCAGTGTACTGTTCACTTATTTATTTGGAATGTGGGGGGGGGGGGCAGATATGAGTGTCATGGGTCCTTTTGTATCCAAGTGTGCATGCTGCCCCAGTTATGGGTGGTGTAACAGCAAAATATGTTTGTATGGGCGTTTTGAGACATGCCTGCATATATATATATATATATATATATATATATATATATATACATATATATATATTTGTATGCATACACACACACACACACACACACACATATATATATATATATATATATATATATATACACACACACACACACACACACACACACACACCTCATTTTTTATTGGTAATATGTCTATATATTGTTGTACACATATATGTATCTCCATATATATATCTATCTCTCGCTCTCTATGTATATATTTCTTATATATATATATATATATATATATATATATATATATATATATATATATATTTGTAGATACCAATCCTTCCTAATTGTACAGTCTCTTCCCTAGTGTAAACTGGCTGTAAAGTAGGGTATGTTTGAGAAAACATCTTACATCTCAGATGGCTTACTGGTAAATTACAGTGACTATAGTGTGCAGGGTCTTGGGTTCAAGAACTACAAGGGCTGTTTATTTTTGTTGCTAGGCAGAAGAAGGACTATTCGATACAGAGGGATTAAAGCAGTTTTTGAGCACTTTAAGCATGTTTGTGCGGGTCTGCATGATGGCAAACAGTGCTAATGTATGGTTAAATGAATAGGTAATTACACTGTGTAGGCTTCGCTTACCAGTGGGTAAATCTGCTTAGCATTTACATTTAAGCAATGATTAAAGCTGCTAGGCATAGCTCTGCCCTGGTAACCATTGATCACATTCCAGTATGATAAATTAGCAGGGTAATGACACCTTTAATGTGTATTTAATTTCCTGTACATAACATGCTTCTATGTGCTGTCATTACAGTAGCAAGGGGTGTGACTTTACTGTATGGGACACTTGGGTATACACGGGTAGTACCACAATCTTTTTTTTTTTTTTTTATACATGGATAGTATCCCAGGTTATATGCAGTCACACTTGCATGTTACACCAGGCTACAGTGCACTGATTGATAAAAATAGTTTAACACATATTGTATTATTAAGTTAATGCTTTTAACAGTGTTTTCCAAGTAAAAGTAGATTTCAGATTGTAGTACTTGAACCATACATCCCTGCATGCAAAGCTGGGACTCTGAGTACCAACTATCTTGTTCTTGGTGTTTGAGCTGTATGTTTTTCTGTATCTCCTAATGGATATTGATGTGATAGTATGATATTAACTGTAGACTACTATGATTTTGGACATGTCATTGAGGACAGCTGTCATGTAATAACGGCATACCTTTCAGTTTCAGACTTCTATCCATCAAAACATTCATCCTAAAGCATAACCTGTTGGCTATCTACTTTATGTCTGTCTTCTGTACAGATGTGCAGATGTCAGGTATTGCTAAGGCCATACAATTGTGTAGGTACCCATATAGTATTGTGCTGTGGGCCTGGACATTGCTGCTAATTCCACCCTATGGGACATTCCTTAATGTGGGCCTTGCCCCTTTTCCTTGCCTGTGTGAGGGACATTACAGAGGTGCTGGCTACATATTCACTTACAGTAGATGGCAATACATCACAAGACAGGACATGTGGAGACAGCCCAACAACATGGGGGACATATCCCCAGAATTGTGAACAGATTCTATGTCATAAGTGCTGTTATACACATGGTGGATTGATAGATTGACAGGGTTTGTGTGGACATGCATTTAGTGAGTGACTTCACGATTGACAGTGATATGTCTCTGACATACCTCTCCACTGGCAGTCTGTCCACAGACTAGCCACATGTTTGCCTGTTATGTTTTGTCTGTTCTCCAGACAGTTGGTGTCCTTGGTAAATCAGTCATGGCCTCAGGGGAATGCAGTCAGTAAATACTCACATCTATTCATATTACTGACTTCATATTCCTAATAAAGGATATGTTACAACAACCCAGTAACATCTGCAACTGTCTCAGTGTATGACAGCAATATGTCCAGTCTCCCCTTGTATTTTTGCCTCTCTCCCCAAATGATGTCAGGCTTTGTCCAGATGTCAATGATGCTCAGACGTATTTAATATCATTATTTTTTGTCTTAATTCCTGCTACCATCCCAGTAGTGTAGTAGACCTACAGACATGTCAGGGAAGAGGCCATAAATATGTGTCCTGAGCCTGTACATTCTGAGATGAACTGTACATGTAAGAGGCCTGTGTATGTCTGGCCATTGTTAACAGACTGTCAGAACTGTGTACACATGTCATGTGTACATGTTATTTGGGCTGTGTATGGAGGGGGGGTGGATGCAAGTGTTATGGCTCCTTCTTTATCTGACTGTGTATGCTGCACCAGTTTCTGCTGATCTATTGGCTGTATGTGTTTGTGGGGACAGACTACGACATCCCCTGTACCAAGGTTAGGATTCAGAGTACACTGAGAATTGGGACTGTATATGTAGGGCTAGTGTGTGAGTGGCAAACAATAATGTATTTGTTCACACAGTCCGTATAATCTACTGTCCACTTGACTTAACAGTATGTGACTGCAACTGTGGTGATATTGGTTGTGAGTATGCACTTTCACTCTGGTGTCTGTTTGTCAGTGTTGTTACATCCCTGTAGTGCCTGATATATTTGCAAATATGTGTATAATTATCCATAGCAGATTTCCTGTTTCAATTACTTGTGCTATTTTGCTAAATTTATGGTAGAGCACACAGGAAGGTGTTACTACAGCAACTGTGTTAGCTTATCTATGCCAGTACTTCAGATACATCATGGCTTCCACCCTCCACTTTGTCAGCCTTGGTCCAGATTCATTGCAGTAAGGGGTTCTGAGCATACCTCTCAACTGGCTGGATTGTATCAGGATGCCCAGGTTTATTGCTCATATTTCTGGTCTGTTTTACAGATTATTCTCATTTCTCTGGTAAATCACTGTGATGATATGGTTGTTGTCAGAAAATGAGGACATATATTTAATTTAACTACCTCACATTCATCAGAATATGTATGCTGAAACAAACTGTGTCACTCTGTCAAGAAGAGTATAGGGGATAATGACCTCTTCCTTCCTGGATGCTAATGCATTAGTACTGAGATGTGCCACATAGAAGGACTTTCTGACCACAGTGGCAATGTGGTAGTCAAAA